>NC_133489.1:15136831-15261440 GCF_025370935.1 Choristoneura fumiferana | reverse complement strand
TCTAATGTTAAGTATCAACTCTGGAAGTAAATAAAATAAATGGCATAAAAGTAGAGGCCCGAGTGCGGCCGGGCCGGGCCGAGCCCTGACGCAAGCTGGTTGCGCAAACGCAACGCTGCCGCGCGGTGCCGCTACCGCCGGGACCATCAGCCCACTTACAAAAGCAACAGTATACATCTACGGTCCTGCACAACATCGTTATCGCCCGCAAAACGCTGTGTTAAAAAAAACAACCATGTATTCACACTTGGATAAAAAAACATATTAACTGCACTACAGAAATAAATCAAAATAGGTTTGTTTCTGTTTACGCTTCCTAGTGATTCTTTTGAAGTCGGTGCCAATAGGTAGTTGGACATATGCACACATTTAGGGGGGGGGGGGGCAATTCTTGCCATTTTCTTAGTAATAAGTGTGACTATACTTGTTTTGGGTATTTAACTAAATGTAAACAAACTTCACATTTGTTGTTATGTATGACTCTCTTTACTTTTATTTTAACTCTTTCCTTAACTACTACTACTTACTTTATTTAGACTAAGTGGATGTCAAACACTAATAATCATACGGAGTGAGCACTAATGTTAATGGTATATTAATTGTTTCTATAACTATTTCAAGACTCAATGTTCTAGGAAAGCCGAGCCTACGGAACTGTTAATTAAAACAATAATTCTGTATTGTTATTACAGAGCAATATTATGTAGGTATATAAGAAAAGTAATTGCCATTTTTATAGCGTTGGCAATTGTAGATAGAGCTCACTCTGCTCCATATAATGAAAGTAAATAACAAGGTCGGTCTGAACGAGAACTGATCAGTGCGGATAACATTGTTAACGTAACAGAATAGCCTGCCCGTCTAGTGAAAGACGTTCGATCACGAGCTGCAGTATGACTTGCGCAATTATAATATTCGTGACGTGATATACAAAAAGAAACAATATAACTGTACAATCTGCGTTACTAGCAGAAGCAAATGTGCCATTACATATGACTATTTAAACTGTAATCAGTCCTAAACGAATTAAATTTGGATCAGTCATCATAAATTATTCAGCCATTAGTTCCGTTTGCAGAGCGAATTTTTAATATCTGGCGCAACAGAACTAAACCATCTGAATTCAGTGGGTTATCGTAAGTAGCTCATCATCTAACAGTAAAGGAAACAGTCAGTTAGGGTTCTTGATAGAGAACAATAACCGCTGCAACATGGTAGGTACTTTAATAGATCTTAATCTAGGAATTGGAAACAGAATCTATCTTCGACGTAGATCTTGTTCATCATTGATAACATTGAGTTAAGTACATTTGTTTCATCCGCATGTTGTATAGTTTTTGGCATACGATGGGCGTCGCGGTTTTGACAAAACCTTCGAATGTCCGAGTTGATATCATGTTAGAGATTGTCGCTGATATTTATTATAGTTACCTGAATGAGATGAACGTCATGCATCCGTTTTGAGGCCTGAAAACTGACGGCCGTCATTCATGCTCACTCGGTGGTATACAATAGGTTGGACGAGGGCAAGGAACTACCTAACAACGTAAATCGAAATGCAGCATAACAAAACTTTTCATCATATTCATATGTATTTTGATATGTTTTAATTCAATAATTTCGTTTATTGATTTAATGTTCGTTATCCCTGGTTATCACTACATTAAAACACTTACATACTCGTAGTACATTACTAGCATTACATGGTCAAATTACAAGTGGCTCTACAATCCCGTGTGGCAGTGGCAACTGTACATTACTAACTTACGCTTGCGGCTTCGCCCCGTTGCAAAACTTCCGATCCTTCGGGTATTCCGCAAAATCCCTCCTACCTACGTATATATAAGGAATTATTGTATACACCATGAAGGGAATCTATTTCAGCTTTTTTATGTCAATGGGTTTGGGCTGGGTGTCGTTGATAAGTCAGACAGGGCTTTTCTTTTTGCACATGCTAAACCATTTATAGGTACATTATGAGTAAGACAGTATGGCAAACTCAGAAACTAAAGACCTAGAAGAATATGTTCTAAGGAACCTTGTCCGCTTTTGATAATACATGTCTTAGAACCATCGCTAAAAACCCTCATCGTCATCATCATCATCAGCCTACAGCAGTCCACTGCTGGACATACATAGGCCTCTTCCATGGCGCGCCACAACACTCTTGTCTTCAGCCCCTCGCATCCATAAAATAAGCCGAAGAAACGTCCAATCCCAACAATGAAACCAGTGAACACCTAAAATGAGCCTTAAACACGATAGTATTGTGATAGAAAGGTGTGTGCAATAAAAATACTTAAAACGTAGGTACTTAGTATCAGGTATATGTCACTGGACATTATACTTCCCTTACCTGCAGATCTGATAAGTACCTACACTGATGTTATTCTAATTACGATGGAATATCACCAAAATGTTAACTCCGTGAGCCCAAATTGCATCGATGTTATCATGTTAACTATTAGCAAACAAATGCCAGAACTGCGGATGTTCAGGTAATTCAGTGACTGTGACTGGCAATTTAGTTTTATTATGTTTTTTAAACCTAGTAAACATATTTGTGATTTATTATAGTATAGGTATAATTAAGTGGCACGGATTTGCTTTTAAGCGGCAATTACACCATTTTGTTCACCTAAATGCGATCGCCGAACGAACTTGTGTCAAAGTAGGTACCTACTTCGGGCAAGGTTACATATTTGAATATCGAAAGTTAAAATACCTACGGGTAAAATGTCGATATTCAAAATATCGAAAATTAATATAACGAAAGTATATTATCGAATGGTTAGATAACCTACGTCCAATATATCGAAAATATATTTATCTACAAAAGTGACATCGAAAGATATAAATATCGAAGTACAGAGTATCGAATATCCTATGTATGAACTATCAAGGGTCGACGGAGCTCCGCTTCGTGGAGCTCCTATTCTGCTCAGTTGAGGCGCTTCGCGCCTTGACGCAATACTAACCTAACCTAAGGCAGCGGCCGGCGAGCGCTAAAAATGACTAGATTATGTAAAATAAATGCTATTAAGAGAAAGGAGCAATAAATAAATAAAGCAGATTTGTATGTACGATATTTTAATTTTCGACATTCAAATATGTTGACATTGCCACCTTAGATATATTGGCTATCGACATTTTTACTCATTCGATATTTTAATCAATCGACATTTCAATCTTAGACATTTTGACCATAGGTATAACAACTTTCGATATTGTGTTACAATCGATATTATCATTTTCGATATGATAAACATCGACGTTTTAACCGTAGGTATTTTAATTTTCGATATTCAAATACTCGTATGTAACCTCTGTCAACGGCAATCAGCTTTGTCTTCATATTAGTCTGTCCGCCTAATACTCGTACGGTGGCTATTAGGCGGTTGCAGCTATCTCTCTCTCGCCAAATGCGGCCGGCTACCTGTTTTATTTTGTGTAGCGTTGACCACTAATCCGCAGAAGTACATACATGATAAGGTATCGTGGGGGACTGAGCGATGCGCGGGGCAGGAATGGTAATTTTTACGAAAAAAAAGTATAAGGACCATTTTTGTACATAATTTTAAGATCTATAATTTTTGCCTAGGCTACTAAACATTAATGATCCGAATAACTTTTTTAGCACACATGGGATCAATGGGAACTTATTACACTTTATTCCTAACGGTGTACCTTACCTACCCAAGGTCTCCACCAAAATTCAGCTGTCCGAATTTATGTAAATTGAAATGTCTATACTCTACATATATTGACCGGAGTAGGTATGAGTTAACAATTGACCAAACTTATGTTATCGATGTGAATTCATTGAAAATAAATGCTATAAAAATAATCAAGTCACAGAAATATAAATGTTATAAAACACAAGGATCAATTTGTTAATTACGTACGAGACACGAAATACAGCAATTAAAGTTAATTTGACCGATTTGAATCAGTATTTTAATAAAGGCATGTCGTTACGGGGTGCGGGTCCGCGACTGTGACCTTGGCGGGTGGCCTTTCCTGCAGCGCGCCGTTCGTTTTACAATGTAACGTTGGGATTGGGGTAGATGGATGGATCGTCACCACACCAGAACATTGTGTTTGTGTCACACCAAATCCGCATTAACCTTTTTGAAATGTCTGCGGTTTGTCAAGCTTAATCCTAATAGGAGTTGAGAAAGAAGCCTTATTATATGCCATCCATATGCAATACAGTGTCGCTCTTTTTTTACATCGGCCAGACACACTGCCGTGCGTCTTGTTTGATTTATAACATTATCATCTGGTTCCATCTAAAACGCAGTTGGGTTCACTTAAGTGTGCAGTTAGTTTTTTGTATAGGTACCGTAGACTAAAGTTTCTATAGCCCCAGCGTTCATCAATAGTACAAACGGACTTTTTAACATTTCGAACAATTACAGAACTGCTAACGTCATCTAGGAGGTTCATCGTGCATTTTCTATTGGATTAGGCTGCAATAAACCTCCTAGATGATGTTCGAAATGTTAAAAAGTCCGTTTGGACAATTAATGAACGCTGGGACTATTGAAACCTGAGTTTACGGTACTATTTTTTACTAAGTACATAGTTGGTTTTCATTCCGTAATTATAAAAGTGCTAATATAAGCAGAAACTACATTAGTAAACGTCTTTGTTCCTCCTATTGGACATTGCTTTATTTTATGTAAAATAAAGTACTTATTCAATGTATAGTAGTTCAATTATTAATAATAATCCCCTTGATTGTTTAGATAATAGCACAAAACACAATGACAAGTATAATTGTGATGATTACGTTAAGCCTATCCGTTTCGTAGTAGTTTTCCCTTGTATTTAACCTTGAAAGCACACATTTGAAGCATAGAGGACCTAAACTAAATCCTGGCGTTTTAGTTCAATTATTAATTTACTATTGTCTTGCTATAAAAGTAGGTTATTTTTAAATATGCATGTAAACGAGATGGCTTCTTATTTTGTCGCAATACTGCTTTTAATTTAAACGCTGTTGTATTATTCGATGATTAGGATGAATAAAATTAAATTACGATATTGGGTGGAGGATTATTTAATTTGGATGTAAAGATGACAATGGATTGTAAATAAAAATGTAAATAGGTGCCTAATGAATAGTATGGTGCTAGAATTTAGATATAAGTATTGCTAAACCTTAAGGTAAGTCGGGGCAAGCGCGCCAGCAGGGGGTAAACGCGCCTACCATTAAAATATCGAAAAGTATCATAAGCACTAATAACGACATCTTACAACCTAAGACTTGTAAGATGTCGTTAGTAGTACAATATCAATACTTTTCGATATTTTAATGGTAGGCCGCTTGCCCCGACTTACCTTATTCTACAGGAATTAATGAATATGAATTTAGTCTGAAATAAACATTATTAATGAGAATAATAGCTAACCAGACAAACGCCCAGTAGGTACAAAATGCATCTAGCGCGACAAGGCCTTTCTGGCTTATAAATAATACATTGCTATCTTCCTTAATTCTAAATAAAGTAACATGCACCACCCATGGCACCCAACACAGTCGTTTATTCTTAGTAATCTTCGAATTTTCGTCACCCTGTCCTGCCGACTGTATTACGTTACGATTAGAATCCACTATAATGCGATACCAAACTGAACTACTGCAATAGGTAACATTAACATGACCTTGGTGTAGTGATATCTACTCAATAGTTTATTGATTTCCGTAGCTAAAGGTCCGGCCAATAGTTTTGGGTAACTTGTTCAAAATTTTCTTTTTATCGTCTTAGACACCGTAAAAGTTCAATTAAAATGATTTCCATGTGTGCATCTGTATCTAATCTTTTTGGATACCGAGAAAGGTCATTTAGTATTTCGTTTAATACTCGAAGATTAGTAAACGGCAAGCGAAAGATCCTTGTTAAAAATTTAACTTGCCAATAAATTATAATATATCTGTGCCAGACCTTTAAACAAACCAATATCGTTGAAATTCTTGCACAATCAATCACCCAATATGTAGAGAGGGATCAACGCCACAAATTTATCCGTATTTCGTAACATTTAACTTGATCCCTTAATACTTTTTCACATAAATGAATTATTAGGATTCCGTACAAAACAAACGGAACCCTTTATAGCATCTCTCGTGCCTCTGTCTGTCTGTCCGTCTGTCTGGCACAGCCAATTTGCTCCGAATCTACTGGACCAAATCAGGTAAAATTTGGTAGGATAGTGCAATGTAAATAAATGTTTTTTTTTAAATAAGGGTCATTTACGGGGGGAAAATTAGGGAATTAAACAAAAGTTTTGCAAACCTTACGGTGTCATATATATATCAAATGAAAGGGCTCGTTATGAGAATCTCAAATATATTTTTGATATTATTGTATAAAATGAAAACTATTTAAGTTTTGATTTTATTAATGAAATATGATAAATTGACCATTCCCTCCCCCGCCCTGATATCCAAAACTACTGAGTCTAAAATTTTAAAAAAAAATACAAAATGTAGTTCATTGCTTGTACATTACAGGGAAACCTGTAAGAGTTCTATCAATTGAAAATAAAATGGTAAACTCAATATAATACTTTCACTTACGGAAAATAGTTCACTAAAACACCACTAGGTAGCGCTAGTAGTAGTTAACTCGCGTCTTACTGTGAGGATATCAAATGTGATACTTTGTATTGATTTAAAAAGCACCGTAAAAATATTTATATAAGAGGTAAACATTTTGACTTTGGAATTGTACGGAACCCTCTTCACGCGAGTTCAACTTACAACTTGGCCGGTTTATGTATGTATTTATTTAATTATTGTTTGTTAAATCATAGTCTAGAAGAGCCTTATTTTTCGAATCAAAAACCATGCAAAAACATTTGACATTTTGGTAATCGATTAATGAATAGGACTCACTTAAAATGTGAATAAGTAACCGATTTTTCATTATTTTTTAATTGAAATAGTTAGATCAAACAGTAGGCTCTGTCTCTGTACTCTGTAGGCTTATGCGGTGAAACGCGACTTGTCGATTCTCAACGTGCACTTAGTAATCTTATATGAATTAAAGCGTCACGTCGAATGTTTATAGTGTGATTCTGAAATAATACTATTTGATTCCACTTAACACGCATGGCGTATCGTCTGTACATACTAATTAAATCGATTTTTAAGTTTAATTTATCGTTTACAATTATAGTTCGATGTTTTCACATCAGTAAACAAAAACAAAATTGTCTGTAGTCGGGAAAACAGAGTATTTGTTTACATACATTTCCTCTGAAATAAGTTTGACGTACATAGATAGTATTGATAATTTTGGAACATGTCTATATTTTTCCTGCGTTTACGTGTGCTCGCGGACTTAGAACTATTCCGAAGCAATCGTTTTATTTTGTTTACTGAATAAAGTCGACAACATAATGTATTGCAAGTGAAAGCATCACAATTCATGCTTATTTATTTGTTAATATATGTTGTAGTAATAAAACCAACACGAGGCGATAAACAACCGCATACCTAGGTAACTAGTGAATAATGTGGTGATAAAATTGCTTCGTAATAAATTATAGTAAGTACATTATGTATTAGAGCTTTAAATAACCAATCAATAAAAATAATATTTGTAACTTGAACCTGACCTATGTAAGTACGGTCAAGGACTTCAATTCATGAGCCACCATGGAACCTTTTCAAAGAAAAAGGCATTACGATTTTCTTTGTTATGGCGTTTACTGTGAAATGGTTCCATCCATGGTGGCTCATGAATTAAAGTCCTTGACCGTACGAATAAATAATAAGTCAGTCAGGAAGTCTAATTGAGAGTAAGTTTTATTTTAAGATACGTTTAACCCGAAAAAATTTGTTGTTCCCGAGGGCATACCATAAACGAATTTTATAAAGAGGAAAGATTTGGATTTTTGGATGTTTGTTGCGAATTAACTCAAAAACTACAACCGATTTTAAAAATTCTTTGCCAATTTATTCCAAAGTGCCATAGGCTATATTTATTATTACCAGAAAAATTTGGGTTCCGTACTAAAACTTCAATAGTGTAATTCAAAGTGTAAAAAAAGTTGTCATAAAACATCTTTCATCGCATGCGCTGTGGAAACCGTTGATGATAGACAACAAAAAAATACTCTACAATATTAAAGAATATATCAATCAATATCTACAAAAAACTTCGCGATAGCATATATGTATATGTCCAACTATTGTAGTTATGTCACTATAACTACTTTTTTACATTTCAAAAGTTGACAGAAATGCCGACTAAAATCAGACCACGTTATCCATACCTTTGTATTAATCCTTATCCAAAAATAATTAATTTCATATTCGAGATGGTTATAATACCTGTAGATTACTTTTTGAATTATTCAAATCGGACATTCCATTCAAAAGATATTACGAATTTAAAAATATCAATCTAACCAAAAAATGCATTTATCTCTACGTTGACGCGTCCCGGCTTCGCACGGTGTAGTTTTTGGGAAATGGAGCTGAAAAATGTGTGTGAAGTGCCCTTGATTAGAGACCTTTTTAGAATTCTGTGCCCAACAGTAATAAAAACGGGACCCTATTAGGTACCACTCCACACCACTCCACTCCACTCCACTGTCCGTCTGTCTGTCACTAGGGTGTATCTCATGAACCGTGATAGCTAGACAGTTAAAATTTTCACAGATGACGTATTTCTGTTGCCACTATAACAACAAATACTAAAAACATGATAAAATAAATATTTATGGGGGCTCCCATACAACAAACGTGTTTTTTTTACCGTTTTTTGCTCGATATTAATAACGGCAACATACAGTTGCTTGAAATATTCACAGAATAGTTATTTGTATAAGTTTAGTTTACATTCACTTTATTAATAAATAAAATAAAATAAACTAAATATTTAAGGACGGCTCCGACACAGCAAACGTGTTTTTTATGCCGTTTTTTGCTAATGTCAAATGTGGTATAGGTACAGTCACCAGCACCAATATCTGACACTATAAAGCGTGCATTTAAATATCTGATACGACGCCATTCAAGGGCCGGTAGGACGTGTCAGATATTTTTGCACGCTCCGCTGTGGCCGATATTAATGCTGGTGACTGTACGGAACCCTTCGTGCGGAAGTCCGACTCGCACTTGGGCATTTTTTAATTATTTTGCCCGTGCGAAGCCGGGGCGAGTAGCAGTATATAATAAATGTAAATTAACAATATTTAATATGACGTTACGTTCGCATTACGTAACTGTAACATGTTGTTAAAACGCAATACTCGTATCTATCCTAACGAAAAGAATAGCAAAGCACAAATACACGTGCCGGCTGAGCTTGTTGTAATTGCGATACTAGTATAAACAACCCCGCAATCAAATTGAACAAATCCCATCGCGACTGCGGCAGTCCTGTACAAACAATGTGGGCAGCATTGTGGAATCCTCACCGAGCGAGGGTCTCCCATCGAGTACGTAAGTACACTACAGGAGCTAGCTCGGCAAGCCACAGCTGCGCACTGCGACACTTCGCCGAGGTCATCGACTCGCGAACTATACTGATAACGACTATTTAACCTCTATTAAATACATATAACAAATATTAGGCCCCTCGTGTAATTTGTTCTTGTAGTTGAAATTTGCTTGTATAAATTGCAAATCGGTACTAGACGTCTAGGGGTAAGTGAAACGCAGCCTTTTTCGCAGCAATCGTACTATCACCATGTAACATTCCATCATGGTAATCCAGGATGTAACCTAAGTGCCAAGTAAAAAAATCTTGTAAACTACCTGTTTTGATAGGCTCTACATAAAACATTTAGGAACTAGCGCGTTTACCTACCTAAAAGACCAGCAACGCATTTGTGACTCTTCCCGTGTTGCAGGTGTCCATGGGCGACGGTAATCGCTTGCCATCAGGCGATTGCCTTATGCAAACGGCTTCGTTTGCTTGTATGCCCGCTATTCCATAAAAAAAAGATCTTTCGCTGTACTTATAAAGAGACATTTTGTTTGCAGAGCGTTCCTATATCCCATAATGCAACAGAAACATAGTATAAGATGTCGCTTTCCAAGCATCCTTTGTCTGGCTCGACTTACCCATTCTCTAATGTACAACAAGCCCTTCACGGCAAAAACAACGTTATTACAAGCAGAAGAGGCACGTTTTCACAATGGATTAGGATTCTATTGTTGCCAGTAGAAAGTGCAGGACCAACTCGGATCACGGCTAGCATTCTAATTAGGCTGGGTCTACTCATTTACTCCTCGATTCCCACTCGAAAGGAACACCGCTTGTGGCGGGTGTTCCCATGCATAAACATTAGCAGACGTCATACGTAAACCTATTAAAATACGGCTAATTCCTCACTTATTACGTGGGATGTATTTAGTTACGCATGTGATGTTCCAGTTACATTATTTAACTCTTCATATAAATGCTTGTATGTTATATTTGAATACATTTACTTAACAGTACACGCGCTTACTCTTACATAATAAATTTCTTTGAAGTTGGTGATTGCTTGCAAATATGATATCCAGTAGAACTTGGATGTAAACCAAACTTGTTACAGGTAGGTACTAAAGGTCTTATTTATGTAGGTCTCATCTTTATCCACTTGACAGTCCGACGATACCATGGTATCCAAAACCAAAATGCTTCAACCCGTCCGTGGATACTTTAGTGTCATAAAGCTTATATTAACCTTTATTTTGTGCACAAATCTAATATTATACGAGTAAGCTATTATTATGTAAATAGTACTTGAATGAGTAAATATTAATTCACGTCACAGTTTCTTTATTCAAAACCTTGTAGTTAGAAAATTGTGGATGCCCGGCGCGTTGCGTCCGTCAATAAAAAACACGGACGGTTTGAGGCATATTGGTCCTTGCTCCCGTCAACTGGGGTCAGGTTTCATCACATTTTTGCACCAGGCTCGTCTGTCCTGGGTTGTCGATTTTGGGAATTAGGCTTTCTTTGATTAAGTTCAGCGCAATTTTTACCTCATAGTTTTTACTGCATCTCATCGCTGTATAGCTCGGGCTACTTATTTTGTCTGTGACAGACCTTTAACCAGTGTAAAGTTCCTTTACGTGAACCTTCTGCTCGCGTATCCCACTGTCCAACGTGCGAAGCCGTACCTGTTTTCTCATAGACTTTTCCCTTCGCTTTTACGGGCATGTGAGAATCACACCAAACTCCTGTTAGTGACCGCCATTTTTGCCACGGTACATTAACTTGATACACGACATCGGCATCTATTTGGCATCCACAGTAACCATAGAGCCCAGATACTTGAACTTGTCAACAGTGGGAATGGGTGTTGTTCTAATGCAGATAAACAATCTGATTAAGAAAACTGAGGAGCGAAGTTTTAAATAATTGATGATCATCGTTATTGATATTGGAAATGAAGATTAGGTTCAGCTAGCTGTTTTTTCTTTTGTTATATTTTAACTGGTATGTTTGCTGAACTGTTTCGAATGTAGAAATAAATAAAACATAACTATTGCACAATGATCTATGAGTAGCGCAGATGAATCAGAAGTTCTTGCGTGTGCGCCGATGACCGGTACTCGGTCGCTCACCTCCTGAACGCAGCCGATGCCACGCGGCTGCCACGCCGGAACCTTGTTGTCCTGCATTCAACCAAGGTTACGATAAATGTATTACACAATCAAAATATATTCAGAAATACATATGCTCTTTCTTCGGTTTACAAGACAAGGATCATAAAAAACTCAACAAAGCTACTTTTGTTGCTAGAGCGACTATGTCCTTTTTACCGTGAGACCGTTAAACACTTACTTCGTACTAAGGAAAGACGAATGACGGTGACAGTGAACTCATGCTCCGTATCCAATCCAATATGGTTGCCAGCAGTGAAAGCACGTCGCGCCCACATTTGATCCTCGCGATTATCGCTGTAAGTTGTTTGCCGCATAAAAACGACCATCGTTGGTAAGTTGCCACGAAACGAGGACAAACTCGATATTGAAACATTGAATTAGGTTATAAAAACCGAGAAATCACTGACTTTCTTTTTTGCTTCAACAAATTTAGCCGTTCTTCCAAATGCAATTATTACCAAATAGTAACTATGGAGAGGCGCGTTTTCTAATGCTCTAACGGTTCTCGGGAGGTACATAAAAATTAAAGGGTTAATTTAAAAGGAATATTGTACTGGAAATAAATGTTATAGCTGCCCCATAATTCCAGACATGTAGCTCTCTTAAGTTAAAATACAAAATTGATCACGCAAGACCTTGTTGGTAATATTGGTTTAATAAATAAACATACCAGTCTGTGGAATGAAAGAGCTGGTTAAAATAAAGAGATATAGCTAGTTACTGCTCGTATCTCTTAACCAAATATGGTTGTCAGTAAAAAAAACGAATATGTTTAGAAACGAATACGGCGATAAGCTCATTACGTTTAAGCGTCACTGTAAATGTTTACCCCAAAGTGTTTGTTGGTACAGTGATAACCACGGAGGCACTTTACAGGAGCCACATGTTAACATAACATACATAGGCACAATACTATTCTCTGATTGAACGACGTAATCAAGTAATAACAAGAGTATTTAGATCCCTACAAGATATTAGCAACTAGCTTATAATCATATATCGTGAAAAAAATATATATTAATTTTAAAAAACAGAAACACTATTCTTAAAATCATTTGTGGGGATCACCGTTATTTATGGGTGATGTGGACTGACGTGTATAGGGTTACAGATGGGTCTTATCGATTTATCGTAGAGTAGTGGCCCATATTTGATTCGGATGCCGACACGGGTCGAGAACTTACCCGATTTATTACTCATTGTTCTGCAAGATTTATCAATTTGTTATGTGCCAGTAAACCGAATACGGATGGCTGCAACTATTTAAATTGCTCAATTTGTTTATCAATATTCTAGCACTAACTGGTCAGTATTAAAAAAATAATAAGGTGTTGTTTCAGGTTCTGGAACGAGAGTAAATCACTTCTTGAAACATAAGTCATCATAAAGGTAATTAAAACGCTTTTACATTGTATCCAATCAAAAGAAAATTACCCACTAACGACATCATTTATGTAACATATTTTATTACCCAACCAGTTCTCGGATGGACTGCTTCTACGAACTGATTGCCAGTACGTCGCTAAAAACCCTGGATTGCAGGGTATCGACCTCGATCTCATTTAAACAAGTACGACAGTATTACATTTTGCGCTAGGTATATTATTATACTGATGATGACCATTGTCCATGACAAAATATGTCATGGAAGAGGGGTTATCTTAGGAACGATTATCTCGCGCGTCCTCGCTGAATAAGGTCTGAAATGGTATGCAAACAATAGAGCACTTACAGGGACGTGGAGGAACAAACATTTGAGAACCTTGCCATTAGCAATTTATAGTTCGTTTTACATTCACTGTGCTGCTTATTTCTGCTAAGAAGTTAAATTGTTTTTACAGTTTGGCAGCGGTCTAGGGTTACATGACAACTTTCTAGCAAATGTTTAAACACTTTCGTATGAACCACATGGGCCCTGGGCTAACCTGCTAAACTAAACTCCAATCGGGTTTTCGTATTTTGACCGCATTTTGACTCCTACTCCTACCTGATATGTGCATTCGTGATCCCAAGCTACAATATGATTGATATCACCAGTCGCTATTGTGGTCAAAAGTGGGGAAGCACTTCGCTATTAACATTCTTAATTTATACTTCAATAGGCTATTGGTTCTAATCATACATAAAAGTTAAGTAAACAAATATTTTAGGACATACATATATGTATATGGATCATCCTACTAATATCTTACAAAATATCTTCCCCTCCCCTCACTTCTGACCACAGTAGCTACGCGACATATTGTATTGTATGTAACTGGGGTCACGATAACATACGTTTGTTTATCAGGAGTCAGAATAATGCGCTCTAAATATTTTTCAAACAAGACCGGGCCATGTTAGAGTTTATGCAGTCAAAGCACTGGAACCTTTAAATTATATTCTTTGTTTGTGTTTGTACGGGCTATACGGAGATGAGTCATGCTGCGTGAGCCAGGTTAGTTTGAGTATGGTTGCAGAAAAACATCGATCTACAGCATGTATAAATACTTCTCTATGTTTTAAAGTCTCACATTAAACACTGCTGATGTTAATAATTCAAACGCTACTATACGATGAAGAAATGAAGTAATGTTTTAAGAATTTATGCCGATTGCTATCTTTTACACAGTTTCATTTGTGAAACTATGCTATGAAACAAGCGACCGTGTCTTTGAATTGTAGAGTCGTAATGCTATAGATCTCCAGACAATGTCTCAATGCAAGGAGTAACAAGACAAGGCATGCAGTTGATGTTGACCGGCTAGCTAGCTAATGATTCATGTCTGCTTGCGCTTGCCAGTAAACCGGTCCGGGCACCGATCTCCATCCGCTCAGTATCACGTTTTCTTACAAACAAAGTCATAGTAGACTTGAATCTAAATCTAACTTATATGTATGAATCTTAATTAATTTTGTTTTTAATAAGGTCTTACTGCTATTTATGCCAGACGTTGCATAAAAACCTGAATAGGCATACTTAGATATCAGCAGCAAAAACAATTATTTGATTATCTGCTCATACAACAATGGCTGGCCTTCACCTGTTTGTCGATTAATCAGAACACACGTCGCCGCTGCGCTGAGAAGCAGTAGGTAGGTACAATTTTTGTTTACGTAGAGCCATCTTGCTTCCTGCCGCTCTCTTGTTATTTATAATACCGTGTCCACTCACCTCACAACATACTTGTAGGGACACATGTTGTTTAAAAAGTTTGTATTTAACTCGATACCAGTTTTAGTGATTCACGGTTAATTATAGTAAACTAGCAGTTGCCCGCAACCCCGTCTGCGTAGAATTCGCTTATCAGTATCCCGCGGGTACGGTATGTAGGTATGCATTTTTCCGTGATAAAAAGCAGTCTATGTCCTTCCCCGGACTCCAACTATCTCTATACCGAATTTTTTCTAAATCGGTTCAGCGGGTGACCCATGGTAAATGAAACAGAGGAGGAAATGGTTACAGACAGACAGACAGTTACTTTCACATTTATAATATTGGTAGGGATACACTTGTAACTGTTACGAGATGTAAATCGTAATTTAATTAAGTACCTTTAATGAGATCCTGATTTTTTGACGCCTTGCATCCGTATGATTATGATCACGCGTAGATCCGTGTTTGTCGTGTCCGAGTTTACCCGTGACCAATACATCGAAATATCCGGAGCGGAGGTAAATATGAAGGGTCCACGGAAAGAACGTGTCTGTCTAGTCAGCTAAGAAACTTTTTGAGTTATAGCGGTCTGAAAGTTAGTCATCGCCAAAAATTACTACGGTTAACATTTATTTAAAAGTAAAAAAAAATTGTTTTCAGATTATGACATTCAATGGTAAGTCATTGAATGAAGTACATGCATACTGTATGTACTTCATTCAATGATGTATAATGTAGCATGAAGTACTTTGCGAGTACGTAAAGTGACTAAGGCATATTCTTTTCGTGGACCCTTCATGTAATCTTAATGTGATGGAGATAGACCACCACAGATCTTTTGAAAAATAGCTGAACCTCTGATATTAATAACGTTATATAAACAATGATGTAATGTATTAAAGAAAAATGAAGTAGGTAGGCACCTACTAAGTCTTATCTAAGTGCACCTAATAAGATTACTTTGCTTTACCAAGCCTAACTAGTAATAAGTGACCTTGATGTTTAAATGTATTAAATTCTGAAGATCCTGTTAGTGAGGTTGATATCGAAAAAGGCGGCGTGAGAATCGATCCTAGCCTAGCGGGCAGTGCGAGTGTCGCCCACTCGCGGCCTCATGCCTTTCCCTCCGTGACGCGGCGCGGAGGCCGCTGCCGCAGCCGTGCGGACACGGTACCGCCACACTTTTTGAAACAATATACCTAGGCAAGGCACTCGTATTAAGGACAAATTTGATTGCTTACAATGACCTCAAGTGTGTACCTACTAGATCGATTCAATTTTAAAAACCGGAGTTATAAACAATGAACGACCAATCACAACATAAAACCACCATTATCATTAAACACTTGATATGTTCTTGTAACCCAGCAATTATGCCGTAATGTTTACGATAGCGTCAGATGCTCTGGCTCCGCGTGACGCAACGATAATGCAATCTAAAATCGCAGAGACGAAGTGATTGAAAGTGGGTAACAAGCGTTATGCTCTTAGCGGCCATTGTGTTACTAAAGCTATATCGTGTTGAGGTAAATTGCCGGTCGTAATTTAGGAATGAAAAGTTCGACGTGGAAAGTATCGACCGCACGCATAGCATAGCATAAGTAATACCTATACCTACTAGCCTTGAACGCACACCCTGTTTCACATAAATCTTAGCTTCGCATTTGCTAATCTAATAGATGTTAGGTTAGGTGCCTGTAAATATAGGCTCTACCTAACGGCTTTTAGCACGCTTATACCAACCTTTTTTTGGTCATAATCTGGAAGTCATTGTTGGTTGTTCATCTAGATTCTAAAATATTGCAAAGAAGATCAACGGTAAAATGGTTAAAATCTACCTATTTACTCATAACATTACATTCAGAAACTCTAAACGACGTGATCCTATATAAAACCTTGTGAAATAAACCAAAATACATTAAGATAATCCGCAAACGGCACCAGCCAGAAGTTAAACACTTTCCAGTAGTCACGTTTAGCCTGCAATGAACTTCGCCATTCTCTCTGCGAAAAGCATACATTACGTAATATTGCAGGTTGGCGTTAGGGACCGGATACTTTCGATTGTAAATGTTACTGCCCTATCTTAATGTTTGCTCGAATTAATGTTTACGATGATTTCATTGATTACTGGAATAGAATCAAAATAGGTACCTCTATAATAAAGTTTCCTGCGCGTGAGCACTTCAATCTCATTGAAGTCATATGTCTAAAAGTCTTTTTAGAAAGGATTTTTTTCCACTTTTGTCCAAAGAGAAGATCTTTTTAACTCCCGACGCAAAAAGAGGGCTGTTATAAGTTTGGTCGTTGTGTGTCTGTCTGTGGCACGGTAGCTCTTAAACGGGTGGACCGATTTGAATGCGGTTTTGTTTTATTTGAAATAAGGTTTTCTAGCGATAGTTCTTAGACATGTTTCATCAAAATTAGTTCTGCCGTTTTTGAGATATTGAACTTTGAAGTGACAAAGTCGGGGGTTTTCCAGCTTTTTTAACCCCTGACGCAAAAAGTGGGGTGTTTCAGTTACGTTTATGACTGTGGTATTTCAGATTATCATATAAATGTGTAATATCAGAATTACAGGAGCTCAAAAGTCGACAAAAAATAGATGTCAACTTTGCACAAGAATTACAGACTAATAAAGCATTTTTACAAAAATATAGAAAACCACAGGCATACAAAATATAATGAATATCTTGATTGTAAAATATTATTGATTTCTGTGCTATACTTTTCGTATAATATGAGGACAAAGAAACCCAAAATGCAACCGCCCAAATTTTGAAAAGCCTATAGCTATCTCGATATAAATTACGGACGTCGTTGCGGAAGGTATGGGGGGGACGGCTGCGAGCGCTTATCTGACGAGCGATAAAGACAGCAATATCCCAAACGAATACCTAACGCGGCCGCGCGGCCGGCACGGAAACTTCTCTCTAACCAAAAGTAAACAATAACCTAACTTAACCAACAAAAAGTTGGAAAACCCCCGACTTTGTCACTTCAAAGTTCAATATATCAAAAACGGCTGAACCGATTTTGATGAAACATGTCTAAGAACCATCGCTAGAAAACCTGCTTTAATTAAAAAAACCGTATTCAAATCGGTCCACCCGTTTAAGAGCTACGGTGCCACAGAGAGACAGATACACACACAGACATACAGACACACATAGCGGTCGAACTTATAACACCCCTCTTTTTGCGTCGGGGGTTAAAAAAAACTTATAGAAATAACTTTTCAGCCCTTTCCAAAAGTCTTAAAGTACTTACTCGATTCCATCATAAGCTTATGACGTAATTGTGTTCTTTTTTGTCATTCCGTAATTAGACCCCTGAAGAACCGCCATACTGGTACAAATGATCTAATATTTTGTGTTACATCTCCGGGTCTATATGTGAATTCTTTGAAACTACCGATACGGTCAGCTTACGAGTACAAAGTTATTGTTGAAATTTTAATTAAGTATTGACTATTGAGTTTGCAAAGTATAGAATCTGATTGCAATATTTTCTTGTTATTTTTAGAAGCTTACGTATATGGCAGGCAACTTGTAAAATATTTATAATTTCATGAAAATTTTTAGTAATCATTAGCTGTTGCCCGCGACTCCTTCCGCGTAGAATTCGTTAATCGTTATCTCGCGGAAACTATGCAATTTTCCGGGAGAAACAAAATATTGAAACCTTTTTCGCTGATAATGTCGCTAACTATAACTGTCATCAATTTGCGATCGACAAACAGGGGCTGTGTATAAACTGGTTTTTAGCGTTCAGCGGAGTCAATGTTTTGCAAATTGCATGAAGCAATGACCGCGTAACATTTGAAGCCACACTGCGAGTACTGCGACCGATAAAATATTAGCCGTTATAATGCTTTACTGCGAACGCGAACAAGGCAGACTATTATCCTGACGCACTTGACCGCAAAAATCGCTTGTCCGTCAAATTACTACCAGGTAATTAAACAACCAATGAATGGGATAGTCATTTCGTCTAAAAAAGCAGCTAATCTAAGTACCTAGCAACTGGTCTAAAAAGCAGCTGGTCTAAAAAGCAAGTGGTCTAAGAAGCAAGTGGTCTAAGTAGCAAGTGGTCTAAAAAGCAACTGGTCCAAACCTCCTTTTGTCGAAAACTCGTAAAAATAGGTAGGTTAGGTTAGAGTTGCGTCAAGGCGCGAAGCGCCTCAGCCACGCGGAATGGGAGCTCCGCGGTCGACTTTGTGTCAAAGAATTTTAGACCACTTGATACTTAGACAAGTTGCTACTTAGACCAGTTGCTTCTTTGACCACTTGCTACTTAGATCAATTGCTAATAATTTTTATTCGTAGTACCAACCCCACGACGAAGTGATATAACCTTTTATTATGTGTAGGAAAATTATGAATTGTTGTTTATTTGTCATTCAATCAATGTCTTTCTCTCTTCTCGGTATTTGTCTTGCGCAGTGCCTTAGTGTCTAACTATTATTGTAAGTTTCTTTGAAATAAATAAATAAATTACAATGTTAATAAAATAGTAAATATACACTAGGAAATTGCCTGAGATGTGTGTCATAGAAATAATTCCCATCAAGTATCAATAACAGCAACTTATAAAATTAGAACAAGTGAGCGCCAGTGGGGGTCAATCATATTTAGGCAGAAGCAGAATCTGTCGACGAGTTCCACGACCAGCAGGGCTACTACGAAACTCGAAGTTCGTGTCGTGCGGTCCCTCTGACACTTAACTATACGAGAGCGAGAGGGACGGTACGATACGAACTTCTAGTTTCGAGTTTCGTAGTAGCCCTGCAGTAGGTAATGCGAACCCACGCGGCTTCTGCCGACTGAATTTAATAACAGATATTCAGTGAACTTTCAATTCAAATATGTTAACAGAACGGGCTGATATTAATAGCACAATGGGATAATTTTAGAATCTGACTCTTACTCAAAGTTAAGAAAACTAAATATGACATTTGAATCTCAGCTTGAAGATTTTGCGTTATCATTGTTTTGGTAATTACTTTGCGGTTCTCAATTGATTTTTTACCTGACTGCGAAGAAGGAGGGTTAAGTGTTTGACGCGTATGTATGTCTATTCCTATGTCCTCTCGTAACTACTCAACGGCTGAACCAATTTTGATAAATGATACGTCATTAGTCATTGGATTCGTCTTGATGACGCGAGTGACACTGGGTACATGCAATTCTTAAAAAATCAAAATGGCGGAGTTTTGGCGCCAAATTGTAAGTTTTTTATTCAAACCTATCGAGTGGGGTATCAAATGAAAGCTAATAATTAGTCCATTCTAAATATATATGGGTTATAATTGTTTTAATCTACCATTTTAACAGAACAATTAAAAAAGTGTGAAATAAACCAATAAATTTAAAAAGTCAAAAAACCTGACTGCTTTAAAAAATACTAAAAAGAAGAAAACAAGTCTAGTGGGCTAGAACTTTGTTAAATAGCTAACTTTAAGTTCAACAGTCCATTTAAATCGTGACGCTCAAAAATTCTTACCTAATAGGTCCCGACTTTTGAACTTTAAGTTAGCTACTTAACAAAGTTTTAGCCCACTAGACTTGTTTTCTTCTTTTTTTTAGTATTTTTTAAAGCAGTCGGGTTTTTGATTTATTAAATTTATTGTTTTATTTTACTAGGTATGTATAACAATCATCGAGATACTTGATCTAATTTCGAATTCCCATATAAATTAGTTAAATATTATGAGCGTCAGAGGATTCATCTTGCATAAATGTCCATTCATAATAATGAATACCAGCTGTAACTAAAGCCATGAAAGAGCTAGCGCGTCTGAACTTCATCAGTGGATCTCCTCTTCCTGTCTTTTCAACCTGGTGTTCTTGTACCAAATTTATTTATGCCTTGACCTCCCTGATGTCTTCTGTCATCAACCTATGCATAGTTAATAAGTATATGTAATAAGTACCCATTCCTAGTGGTGAAAACCAATGGCAAGAGGAGAGGGGGAGAAACCTATGTAGTAGTGATTAATGGTTACCAGCGATAAAAGTTAGGAATAGTTCGAGTCATCGGCTCAGATATTTCCTCTACTAATAGGAGATTACATTTGGACAGGTGGAGCAGTTCTGTGGTGCGTGTGATGGGCGCGAGGTGAGTCTCGCAGCGCGGCACCAGGATGACGGAGGGCGAGCGGCAGCAGGCCGCGGGCGGCGCAAACGCCGCGCCGCAGCACAGGAAAGGGCACAGGTCAGGCATTGTTTAAAATATGACACACTTTCCCAACCAAAATTTACCGTTTTGCACATGATTACTGTTTTTACCTACACCTCTTAAATTTGAGTAGAAAGAAATGTAGTATAATTTTTGGTAGGTAATTTGCTGGTCTGGGGTCTTAACTAACTTAATATGTACCTACCCATAATTAGGAAAACTGTGAAATAAAAATAAATAACAGTCGCCATCAATCATTTTGAAGTGAACAATATGATCGAAATATCTTCACACGCAACGATTGACAATCAGGGGGGCTATTACGACATTCGAAAATCGAAGTTCGTGTCGTACGGGCCCTCTCACTCTCGTATTAAATAATATGTAGTACCTAGGTAGGTGATCGAGCTTTGCTCGGGCTTAAATTCGATAATAAGCGTTTTCCCAGAGATAAGACCAAGCCAGATCACATCGAAATCGTTGGAGCCGTTTCCGAGATTCTGATTATATATACACATGAATTGCTCGTTTCAAGGTATTAGTTAGATAGATTAAATAAGCGTCAGCGGGTCGGCAAGATACTGTTCTAATTTGGCACTTCGTAGCATAGGGCCAGAGTCATGTTCCACGTATCTTCGAATACCGTAGACCATTGCCGCTACAATAAATGTGATAGACACTTCGGCTAATTACTGTAGGTACCTACCTACTTACAGTCGAGTTCGTAAACTTCTGAGCAAAAATTTGTTCAAAAATATCTGAACACGCTTCTACGCCGTTTTCAATAGAGTTGTGTTCACATATTTTTGATCAAATGTTTCCTCAGAAGTTAATGAACTCGACTGTACATAAAATGAGCGTTAGTGTGGAATTTTTAAGTTAGTGTTTGTATGTATGTATATATGTATGTAGTGTTAGGAACTCAGGCCGGTGTTATATTACATTATGCCACGACGCGATCTGTGT
Source organism: Choristoneura fumiferana (assembly GCF_025370935.1). Classification (NCBI taxonomy): domain Eukaryota; kingdom Metazoa; phylum Arthropoda; class Insecta; order Lepidoptera; family Tortricidae; genus Choristoneura; species Choristoneura fumiferana. Next base: position 15,239,535 of record NC_133489.1, on the reverse strand, counting down.
GACTATGTCTGTTTCTAGTCTCTGCCTTAAAGCGTTAGTTTTTGAAAACCAGTTGTTAATAGGCATCGCCTATTTACGCAGCGAACTTTTTAAATTAATTCAACGGTTTATAGAAATATTTTCTCGAAATTGTTGTTCCGTAACTTTGTTTTCAACATTTTTTGCTTCCTTTAGTCATTGGTTCATAGATTACGATCCGTTTGATCTGGGGTTGTGCCATACTTTTGTCTTAACATCGACATCTGGTGTTTAGTAATGTTTATCTTCTCTGTACCTGACTGCGATTTTATAGCGAAAAATGGCTGTGAAAACGTCGTCTATAATTTGACCTTGTCTTCGTTGCTAAAATAGTTTTAAATTACGTGTACCTACCAATCAGGTATTTGAGACGAGTTTCTGTTTAATGTTACGTGTCACATCTCTCATGGATCGTTGGATTCGTTGCTCCGTTTTGACGTGAAAGACGGACAAACATACAAACACACTTTCACATTTATAATATTAGTACCTATGGTTTTTTTTTTTCATAAGTACAGGTCAAGTTATTTCATTATTTTCAATGTTAGCTTCAATCGATCACAATTTTATTGATTAAGTAGTTTGTGCTTCACGGTTAAAGAAGTCTCTCCTTCGCGAATATTGATCGACGTATCATTTTGAAACATTACCGTGGTAGAGACCGTGTGACGAGGTTAGGGTATTAGCAAATCTTCTTCACAGTAAATATTTATATGTATTTACAATGTGACTAATGATAATGAAATGACTTATCGTTGATATAACACCTCCTTAACAATATTTATTGGAAGTGTGGATCAATAATGATAATAATGATTCACTGATAAGATAGTTAAAGTACGGTGTGCATATGTATCTATTTATCGCATTTAATATTTCCTGAAAAACATAGATTGTCTTTGAATCCAAGAAGTTTATTTGTATGTAAAAAATCGTGGCTCTAAACCTGACGTGTACCAGTAAAAAAGTAGAGCACGCAAGTTCCATGACAGCGCCACTCCAGGTGGCACTTAGTTTTGCTATAATGGGTATAACGAAGGCTGGTGAAGAATTGAGTACAACAGTTATGAACTTATAATATAACTTTATGATGGGAGCTAGAAAATTTATCCGAAGTAAAATTGAACCATAAAATATGGAAGAAAGGTACGAGAGCTTTTTTTCGTATAGGTAAACTTTCTAAATATTGTAGTGATTCCCTGCAGTGCTGTAACATGTAAGATTAGATTATAGATGGGTGATATTAAAGGTTATTGTGCATTAACATGGTAACGTTTTTAAGGCTGCTAAAGCTTACTTACTTTGAGCCGGCAGCTCGGTGTGTCATCGTAGCCACGTGTGCCAGGCCAGCACAACCGCCGGTCCGTTACCCGATAACGTTACTCAGCATCCTATCTCCCGCTTGCCACACCTGGCCCACATTCGTACCTAATCGTGCGATATCACTTACTGACAACAAAACAACGTTTAGTCATAATACGACATAATGTTTAGTAAGGACGCTGTAAGAGCACGCGCGACACATGCCTTCCGGACAAATACTAATTTATTGAATAAAACTCGTATCGGTATGCTGTGATGTGCTCCACACGAATAAAACCTGTGTAAATAAAGTTTTCACAACTGCGTTTGTTAGGACTTCGCACGGCATCTCGGTTTAAAGTATTGTTTCTCAAGTGACCCGTGTTTTGATAATGTCTGAAACAACGGCGGATCAACTACATTGTTTGCTGCACAGGTACATATTTATTGAATAGGATTTTAACAAATGGGTGGAATTCAAAAAGTTGGACTCAATCGGTAGTTAGCAAAAAAGACTGAATTTGAAAAGTGCCATTGTGATATTGAAATCATTCGTACAATTGTATAGATAATTGTCTATATTGCACAACGCGCAACGGAATGTTTAACATTATTTGTGGATAACGGATTAAAATGTCTATTTTTTTTTAAACTCCACTCAAATATGTAGGTAATTAAAAATGTTTCTTTGGTTTTTATATAATAAATAATAATCGAGGAAATGAATCGAGTAAAAAGGCAGGTACATCTAATTAACTGTTACTACAGTTAGGTATGAACAATGACTTTAATTGTGACTACATTCCCACAGTTTTCTACCTTCTTTCCTCGCTTATTTCTTGGCATAGCTTGTGATTACTTATAAATCCATAAATTATGTATGTGTTAGTGAAACATCAACAAATCTAAAAATGATAGTAAGGACAAAGGAATTCATGAGTATTAAATTTATTTGTTTAGGAGGCAAGAGTCAATGTACGCTATGACGGGGCTCTACGCGGAATCTGGAGGCGCGGAGGCAGGTTGCGAGGAGTGCGCGGGGCCGAGCGCGCCAGCGCACCCGCCGCACCCTCCGCATCCCCCACGCGACCCCGTCAAGTGCCACAGCCGAAACCCCTCTGCCGGCATATGCGACAGGTACCCCACTTCAACACATTGGAAACCAAAAAGCTTACACAATGTCCTTTCCTTACGATCCTAATGAATCATCCGCATTCTGTATTTACAGAGAACGCGACCGGGAACGGGAGAAACCCCATCAATTATACCCGGAAATATTGGATATTCCTCATGATGCGCGGGACTGCGGTATCCTGTCGTGGAGACCGCTCTTTATTCAGAGTTTTTCTAGTATTAAAGTAAGTCACAAAATCGAAAATGTATCAAACGTTTACAATGCCTGTTCGTTTCCGGTAGTCTAATCATTCTATTTTCTGCAGGTATTTGTATTTTTCCTGTCGTTCCTGGTAACGCTACAGCAGGCACTGAGCTCCGGCTACATAAACTCTGTGATCACAACGATAGAGAAACGCTTCGAGATCCCGTCGAGCCTGTCGGGGCTCATCGCCAGCAGCTATGAGATCGGCAACGTCATTACCGTAATCTTCGTGTCGTATCTCGGCAGTCGGCGGCACATTCCCGTTTGGATCGCAGTCGGTGAGAATTCTATGAACCCATTAAAAACTCCGCACAGATATTCCATTGCACGAACCTCATGCGTTGCTATGGGCCCATTTACTTCTTATATATAAATTTCTCGGGTCACTGTGTTTATGACCAAACTCCTCCGAAACGGCTCGACCGATTTTTATGAAATTTTTTGTGTATATTCGGTAGGTCTGAGAATAGGACGTAAACTATTTTTTATACTTCTACGTTCGCGGGCAACAGCTAGTTTTTTTATTAAGAAAATAAACGAAGTACTCTTTTCTCGCATATCAAAGATTGTCAAAGGTTTTATTAAAGGTTGGCCGTTTTTGTGAAACTTAAAACCTAAAATTACTAAAAGTGGCTCCGAAGCGGTAACGTTTCGTGTGCTCTGCCTACCCAATTTAGGAATATAGGCGTGATGTTTGTGTTGTGTGTGCAAAGATAGCCAAATATACTATTCTATAAATGGAACCATCGGTATTGGTGACGACAGACACGTGTTGTGATTGTTTCTTCCGTCCGGGTTTAGCTGTCATTAATTTTATTTTATGTTTTGACTGTTTCATATATTTTATTTTGTTTTACGATTTGTAGGTGCTGTAATAATGGGCATCGGATCGCTAGTATTTGTGGTGCCTCACTTCATAGCAGAGATTAATAGCGAGATGTCCATGAACAATAAGTCGGACGACAACATCTGTCGCCTGCCGCGCTCGCTGGAGCAAGACATGGGAGGCCTGGGCCGCCTGTCTCAAGGTCTACCACCTAACAATTTAAGACCAGACAATTGTATTAAGGTAACATTGTTTCAATTATTTTTTACATTTAATTGCGTATTTGTATTAAGCTTCCCACGGTGTGTGAAGATGCCTTCACTTGCCTATGTAAAGGTCAAGCATAGAGTAGAAATTTGTGATAAGATTCAATGACTGCACCTCAACGTTGTCATCTAAAAAAAATCAAATTCACTTCCTGGAACACTATATAATATTCTTAGGGCGAATTTAATTCTGAACAAGTTGTTTTGCTGCACAACACGCATCATTATGCTTTTGGCATGTGTGAATGATAATGCCTATGTGTTGCTACACAAATGTGTGAATGATTAGTTTAATACATAGATTGATTCAACAAATGATAAATGAAAATCCAATTTCTAACAAAAAATTATAAGTATATTACTTGTTTAACAGAGTTCTCCGAGCACGTTCATGCCGGTTATGGTATTCGTGGTGGCTCAGCTACTGCTGGGCTGCGGCGGGTCGCCGCTGCTCACGCTCGGCACCACCTACGTCGACGACCACGTGCGCTCGGAGTCCTCCAGCATGTATATAGGCAAGTTAAACCCCTTTACTCAACTACTCGTATTAGTCCAAGTTCCGCCATCTGTGAAATTCTGCACGGTCTGTTTTTTGACCGGCCGTGACTTGGGTACCTAGTCCATCGAAATTTTGCCGCAAGTATTTTTTTATAATGGTTCTACTACGTAACCTAATTGCTCTCATATACATATTATACTTCACACTTACATATTCTTTGAATAATAAATGCCGTTGTTTAAGGACGGATCTAAATAACTGGAAAAAATATATTTGCACCTGAGTCCGTCCCAACTTTTGGATTTCCATGTGCTAAGATTGCGGAATTATCGAGAGGTGATATTGATAACCTATTTTCTTTTTGTTATGTTTCTTTTAGGTTACCTGGAATATTCCATTAACAAAATTACTTGCGGTAAGATCTTGCTAAGCACCTAAATCTAATCCATCGACATCTATGTATAGACTGCATGTTTCATAGAGTAAAACGGCGCATCATAGCATTTCACAACGCGATTTGGTGAACGGTCGCACTTTAGTTTGTTGACGTCCGTGACAGGAGATTGTCAAGGAAAAATATAGTAAAAAATGCCGTCTTGCGTGAAAAGTGCGTTAATAATACCCGAAACGCCAGAAACACAGACGGGATCTCATATCACCAGTAAGTCCTACTATTTTATAAAATTTTCTCTAATTAATTTAGATTAAAATGTTTTTGTAACGATACCGAATTCGCAAAGGTAAACCAGGGCCGCATTTGAACTCAATAATCATATATTACATTGAATAAGAATGAAAAGAAAGTATAAATAACGTGATCTATTATTATTTTGTGTATGTATGTACTGTGTAATCTTGCAAGTTAAATTTGTCGTACTTCCAGTGGTCGGATTGACTTGAAATTTGTCACACTTATATGTAAATTTGGTGATAATATGTATGTAAATCAGGTAGTAACGTCCTGGTAGTCCGGCCAGGATCGTCTTCGCAGGATGGAACTCCTCAATGGTTAAGGGTACCGACTTGAAATTTGGTACGGTTATGTAGTTTAGATGACAGTTCTAGTACAGTCAACAAAAAATATATTAAAAGTAGTCTTCACAAGCTTTGGGAGTCACTGAGGTCGCAGCTCCAAATTAGAACTCAAGTCCGAGTAGCGCGCCGAGTTACGTTTGCGTCCTCTAATATAAATGGAATCTCCTCTACATTACAATGAGATAATTTAGTATATCCGCAATATCCGCATAGCTAGGTCCTTGGTAGCGTGTCGGACACTCCCAATCCAAGCTTCCGTAGCAATTACGAAAAAATCATACAAACTGTATTAAACAAGTAATAACTATAAGGGTTCCGTTTTTCGTTTCGACAACGGAACCCTAAAAATTGCTATCCTATACATTCGTAAAACTACAAATAATATAAAACAATATCATAATTGGTGTCAAGTGTCCCATGATATTTATTTATTATAATTTAGAAACGTAGACTGAACATTTCACTACTTACTTACAACATTCACTTTATAAAATGCATTTTCTTTAATAATAATGTTTAATTTTGAAAAGCAATAGGGTCGAATAATTTTACTAGGTAGGTTCCTAAACAATTTTATTTCACGTCCCTAAATGCGCCCCTGGCGTAATCGCCAATGCTAATGCAGGCGAGATCGGCTTTCTTCGGGCATGTTCGGCCATTTTCGTCAGCGCTTGATGCGCCGCGCGTTTTGTTCCTAACTGTTAGTCTAGTGCCGTAAGGTACATAGATGTCAATGACAAATTCTTTCATGTTTTTGTTTAAGTATTTCAGACTAGGATCCCATAGTATCGTATTTGTACGTGCGTGTGCGTAGTGGCATCGAGTCACGTTTTTCGAGAAATGCTAGAACGATTTTTTCGTTAATTCGGCTCGATGCCTCTTCCAGTAAGTACCCATTACACGTAAACCCCGAAACTTCCGACTACTTTGTTCCAATATTACTTTTGACCGTATAAATCGTTGTTTGAGAATAACTCTCAGAAATTTCTCCAGTTCTTTACGGCAATAAATCGTTGACCTTCTGCTCCCTCCGACCTCCAGTGGGGGAGTTGCCGTATATTGCACGGCTTTATTGTCATGCCTTGAGTTGTGCGTGGCTCGTAACCACACTATTGCTCCACGATTCACTTGCAGACATAAAAGAGGTTCAATGAACTGTAATGACCATACATACGTTTATTAATTTTATTTTGGGATTCGCTCCAAATACACATGATACATAATGTATTAACCTACATGCAGAGACTATAATTAAAACCTGATCAAATAAACTATTCGGTTATCCTATTGCTTTTGATTTCTTCTAATGATCATTGTATTTTTCATGCTTGAATGATATAAAATATTTACCTATAACCGCTTGCCGGTATCGTTTGTTCAGTGCTTATGTTTATTATTATCGAAACTACTGACCTGTAATAAGACGAATCGGGCGAATTAATGCCAATAATAACAGCACATCAAGAAATAAACTACTGGTTACTGAAGTTTAGTTTTACATCACTATACATTTGAAGAGAAACTACCTAATTGAAAAGTATAACGTCACGATCCATGTGAATCCAAAGTCGAAGAAAGACGAGAATTCTCGTTGGAACCGTTATGTAGATAGCCGCCTGTATCATGTAGTATATGGAGCGCAATAAAACTGCAGGATACATTTAATTAATGAAGCGGGCTGTTGAACCCGAACGTGTTTCTTGTGTGTCGTGTCCAAATTATCTTATCTGGTGACCGTAACTTTATTGTGTAGACTTTATGAACTGTCGGATAGGAATTTCAATTAGTTTGTGGTTGTGAAAAATCAGTTGTCGCAGCGTGGCGCACCCCCGCGGCCGTGACTAATAAACTTCACCCGCGCTGCGCCGCGCCCTTGACCTGCCTTCGACTAGCTTAAGCAAATTTCTGCGATCATCAAAACAAACGACTATCTACTTTTGTTTTTACCGCTCCATTTGATGAACCTATCAATTGTACCGACAGACTAAGAAGTTCTTCGTCGTTTACTGCCGTTTCGCACATTTTTTTTCCCAAATGTTTAATTTCCCAAATATCAAATTTCTCCGAAACCATAAATTTTTCTCGGAACATTTTCATATGGTTTTATAGAGCACAGTAGGTTAGGTTAGGTTTATTTTATGAAAGTTCCGAAAATAATATGGTTTCGGAGAAATTTAATACTTAGGAAATGAAACATTAGCGAAAAACATTTTGCCCAAACGGCAGAGAACCGTTTCCTCGTGGCATGATAAGAAGAAATTACATTTTATATAACAGGATGTGAACTTTTTAAGTGACCTCGTGTAGGTAGATGGAGGTATACAAATTATAGCCCGAGATCTACCACTTTTCGCAAAGGAAAGTCGCAAGATCGCAAATCAAAGGCGTCTATTTATATTCCGTCGATGTGACTTTGTGGTGGCAACGAAGCGAAGGCTTTTAATAAGGCCCTACAGGTGCGGTGGAGTCAAGGGCCCCTTGAACCGTCTGGAATGATCCGCTCCCGTTTCCTTTCCGTCCTACTTTTAATGTGGAGGACGCTTGTTGATATTCTTAGATTTAGAAGAGTCATTTAGATACCTATTTATATATTATTTTAAGTGACAAACTTTCTTTTTCTTGTATATTGTTCATGTGGATAACGGTAATTCTCAATAATAAGGATCTCAGATTTAGACGTAGGTAACGTAAGGAAACGTGTCTAAGATTAATATTTCGTAACTCAAGCTAGAAAACTGTGAAAATTTGAGACGCTGAAATCAGTTCAAAGATTTTTAACGATTCCATAACAAGCAGCGAACAAAAATCTAAAGCGATATACATTTGTATTTCGGTTCAACATAGTAGGTAGGTACAGACAGACATAGCATAGAGACCTGAGAGACAATATTGGCAGGTAGAATATAATTCGAAGCTGTATTAGGGATAGCACAGAACTTAGGGTTTTTTGTAAATCTATGACACACGTGTTTGACTATAAAATAAACTGTGAAAATGTGGAGGCGACGAACACGCGATGTCAGAAGCCATTACCTTTGAAAACAGGCTCGCCGCCAAGGGCAGGGCTTGGCTCTGATCTATTAGTTATATTAGGTTTATTCAGCGGATAAACAAAATTGAAACATTAAGCCGGAACTTATAAATATTGTTAGGATAATTAAGTTAGGTAATAGGTACACAAATCTATTCGATTTACGTCATTTTTCTTAGACAAAGCTGTCCGCAAAAAAAATATCCTAAAGTTTAATATTTAATTAACTGAGATATTGTCCTCCAAGTAGTTACTAGCATACTGACTCATATAAAAAAGTTACAAGAGAAGATATATCATTCAACTTGACATTTAAAATAAACGCGCTAAGTTCACTAAAACCCGCCGACAATGGATTTTTAGCTTTCAAGTTTTAAGCTCCGCCACAAAGTCAAGTCGAGGTGGTACTTTTACTTTGTAGGCAACTATAACTTTTGAAACGTGGGTTGTTAAAGTACCTAGTCCTTATATCTTGCGGTTTACAGTTTTATTATTTTTCATGATTTTTCCTTGTTGAAAATGTCTATTAACTGGTCTGCGGTTTATGATTTGATCAGGGATCGTAAAATGCGAGCAAAATTCATTGAAGTGCTAGGGTTGTCATATGTAATTTCAATCGATTTTGCTCGCGTTTTATGATTGTACCTTACCTAATATAAATTTCAGTCCGACTCTGCTGTAAAAATAAACTTCTAAATATCTATGCACTGCATGTAAATTTACGATTCAAAGTTCAAGGAGAAAAAGTTGAATAAGCGCATCAGTTTCGAATCTAGACAGCGTCTGTCGTTGATATTTGCGACTAAAGCCTGCAGCCGCATGCACGCCGCCAAACAAGACTGACCTACTTTATTTTCGGACCATAATATCTACAGGCGAATTGCAGTCGTTGCACGCAACCTTTAAATAAATTCAAATATAATATAAATTCAATTTCATATATGCGCCACATCAATTCTAGGCGCATGACGACCGGATGGCCAAGTGATTAGAGAACCTGACTACGAAGCTTAGGGTCCCGGGTGCGATTACCGGCCGGGGCAGATATTTTTATGAATAATACGAATGTTTGTTCTCTGGTCTTGGATGTTTAATATGTACTTAAGTATGTATTTATCTATATAAGTATGTTTATCCGTTGCCTAGTATACACAGTACAAACTTTGCTTAGTTTGGGACTAGGTTAATTGGTGTCAGGTGTCCCATGATATTATTATTATTATTATATTATTATTTAGATACTAGCGAACAGTTTAACACTTTTTCAGGCCCTGCTAATTTAGAGACACTACCTACTACAAAATCATAGTTTTGTATTGTTTATCTATAAGGGACTAAAAGTTTGAGTTTCACTGTTAATTTAATTAGACATCGACGGTTGAAAGAAGAGAAATTGACTAAGTGGCTTTTTTTTAGTTATATAGATGAACATTAGGAATCAGTAAATTTTTCTCTGTCGTTTGGTGTATTTCTCAAAATTTTCACAAACATGTCGCTTAATCAATTTCTCCTTTTAACCGTCGATATATTTATTACGGGAGCTCGAAAAAGGCATGTAATCATGATCTACTCATACATCCCGTTCTAAATATATCTTATATTGATTAATTTAAATCTTATCATGTTTTAAAAAAAACACAATTGATTTTATGCCATATATTGTAAAGGAAGCGAGGACGAACTTTTGCATAGATTTATCTGACCGATACACGCACTATTGCTACCTATACTGAGCGGCAAAAAAACTGGCCCTCAAATGTATGCAGTAATAGGCAATTTTGTATGTAGAACGCCAATTTTTGTGCCGCTGATCATATTTCAATGGAAGACAGGCTTTAAACAGTAAATCTAAATTTAGAGTGCCAGCCAGTTTGAGTTTACCTCTGTTGCTCTGTATCTTAATTGTTTATTAAAGCTTCACGGTATTTTTTTTCTGTATGCCAAATCTATGTCAATTATTAACAATAGTGAATTTTCTTGCAGGGTGCATGTACAGTATGGCGGCGTTCGGACCTGTTCTTGGCTTTTTGTTGGGCGCTTATTTACTCTCCTTCCACATGGACTCGTTTTCCGGACAAATCATATCGATTGGTAAGTGTGAAGTTTCCTAAATCTAGAAATGTTTTTTCTTTACCACTTAAAAAAGATATAGAATAAGTTGATGTTACCATTTCCGCATATATTTGGTCTACTCGTGATCTCGATTTTGAAAGTTGCATCACATCACAGTTGAAACGTTGAAGGTATGGACATTGAATGTATTTTTAATTGGAATTGCATGCATTTATACACTGAAGAGCGGATTGACAAAACATGAACATCTTTTGAGAGTAATACCAATTACTCAACAACAGGCTTCCACAGTTACTGGTTTATTTTGTAATCTAAGCGTTAGGTACCGTAAAAGGTTAAAACAAATGTGTCAGTGCTATAACCTTAATATTAATTTGAATACGTAGGTACTTTAGCTATGTATTTGTGCTTCAAACAAATGAAAGCTGTTACTATGAAGAGCAAATATTTAAGTTGGGCTTTAACATGAGTCGTATCATATTCATATACGAACCAAATATAGTTTATTTACATATTTAGCTATCTAGATCGTGTAGGTAATCTAGTTACGAGTATTTAACACGTTTAAAGTTCAAATTTATACGAGTCACAGTTTCGTTCTTTTGTAAACAATGCATACATTTTTGTGTTCTTGTTCTGATTTAGATCCGGGCGATCACCGCTGGGTCGGCATGTGGTGGGGTGGCTTTCTGCTCTGCGGTCTCCTTCTCATCCTGGTTGCCATCCCGTTCTTCTCTTTCCCCAAAGTTCTGGTTCGCGAGAAAGAGAAAATAAGACTCGTTGAGAAAGCAGCAGCGGCCAGTGGATCGGGCACCGCTAAACCGCCAGCGAAACCGCAGTCCGAAATAAAGGATAGTGGATACGGAAAAGATATAAAAGGTAAATTTAATCTACCTAATTTTAAAAGTGGAACTAATTTTAGACGCATACACTTGTTGATATGTGAAGAACATGTTTACAAACGATGATGTTTGTTTACTCAAACTAGAATGCATCACGCACACAAACTCCTCCAGTGAGTGCAAATAGATATTTTATGCCCGATTGCTCGTGTGACTTATTCTTCTGCTATTAACCTTTATGTTGAAAAATAACTCTTAAATTTGTAGGAAAGGAACTGTTTTCTAAACATTCCTTAGTTGAAGATGTATCATGAATTTTCATTTGTAGCAGAATTTGCGTCAAAGTTTTTATGTGGGTACAAGACTATTCAACGAATGATGGAAACGAAACAAAATATTTTTTTATTAGACTCTCTAATTATAAAATATGTTTGTTGGTTTTTTCCTTCATTCACGCAAAAGAGCATCTCGTTCTATTTTGCACTGGCTCGCGACTAGCCCGTCAACGAAGTATTCGTTTATCACGCTCCCACGGGAACACAGTTATTTGGAATAAAAACTATCCTATATCCTTTTCAAGGACTCAAAGTATCTCCATACCAAATATTTTTTGCACTCGACTTCATGTCCGAAGAATTCGTTTATCGCGAACCCATGGGAACTATACAATTTTCTGGGAAAAAAACTATCCTATGCCCTTCTCGGGGTCTCAAACTATCTCCACACCCAATTACATCACGATTGGTCTAGTACTTTAGGCGTGAAAGCGTAACAAACAAACATACTCGCATTCGCATTTATAATATTACTAATAACCCACTCTTATTATAAATGCGAAAGTTTGTACCTACGTCTAGTTTGTTTGTTACTTCGTCACGTCCAAACCGCTGAACCGATTTAGATCCGTCCGCGTCTCCGTCCGCACAGAATTCATTTATCGTTACCCCGCGGGAACTATGGATTTTTCCGGGATATATGTCCTTCTCCTGGACTCGAAACTATCTGTATTCCATATTTCATCTAAATCGGTTCAGTGGTTTATACGTGATCAAGTAACAAACAAACAAAGAAACAGACTTCAAAACTTTCAGATTTTTAATATTAAGTGGGATTGCGGTTAAAGTCACGGGCAATAGGAATTTATCTATACGTTTTTAAACATATACCTCGTGTTATACCTATAACTTTGTATGTGTTTATAACATTGCAGACATCCCGGTGTCGATGTGGCGGCTTATCAAGAACCCGGTGTACGTGGTGACGTGCCTGGGCGCGTGTATGGAGCTCATGATCGTGTCCGGATTCGTCGTGTTTCTGCCCAAATACCTCGAGACGCAGTTCAGCCTCGGGAAGAGTCAGGCCAGCGTTTTCACTGGTAAGTAAAAAAAAAATTCATGGATCACAGTTACTAGAAGATTGATGTTCATCCTGTAGTAGATATCCACAGATACAGTAGATTAGATAAAGCCACGCGGTGCGGTAACGACGATATATTTTGTGGAAGTCGTACATGGTAATATTTCGGTAGGTGTTTTGTTTTTATAAATTGGTTTCATAAAATCGCATGCTTTTTGTTCGCCTATGCTCCTATGGCAGCTCAACTATCATTTCAGGGCGAAATCTAAAACGCCCATAATATATTAGCCTATGTTCAGAAAAGCACCACGCCACCCAGCGCTCCAGTAAACTACTTGGGTAGCTCTTTCATACAGACAATATCGGTTTGAAAAATCCCTGAAACATGTCTGCGTATCTTTCAGGCATCAAGGCCTCTAGACTCAGAACGTGCCTGTGTTTTTTTTTTGTTCATATTATTAGGCGGTAATTGTAATTTTGTTCATAGAAAACATCATTTGTCATTCCCCCGGGCGCCGCCTTCATTTGGGGTCGTTACGGCATGTGTTATATATATTGCTGAAATGATTGTTCAATTTGTTAGCCAGCCGCTTAGTATAATTTTCTTTTCACTAAATTATTCATCATGTTACACAATGGTATAGCTCAATTTAATTACCTTTAAAGCTGGATGGGTAATTTTTCATCGCCCCCAGCCTTCCTGTAACCTTGAAGGCTGCGACATGATAAGACGAGGATAACCTTGGAACAAAGCATGTGCTTTTGTATTAACCGTCTATCAAGCACGCCAAGGTCTTCTACTGATTGCTTCTTCTTTATTGAATAGCTCAATTCATTTCAATCGAATTCCTGAGGTCATATTCATATATGTATTTTAATATTAATCATATCACTATTTCTTAAATACATCAGGTTAGTATACAATTAATGGAAATTAGTTAACGTTTCCATTGACTTTATTTCTCTATTGTCATGCGATTTGTTAATGCTATCGCAAAATTGGCACGCTCATGTCATATTCGTAACATATGTTTTGCCGTGCGTATTAGACTCCTCGGGGCACATACGAGCATCTATTTTCGTCATATTTTTTTAGCAAATCGTTTTGATGGTGCTCTCTTCCGTCAGTGTTCTATTGACCCTATACCAAATCTGTTTTTAATCTGTTGTCATGGTGCGGGCGTTATTTATTCACTACGTCCTGCCTGGCTACCAATTCTGCCGATCGATGAATAGAGCTGCCAGTCGAATGATGTCATGTCATGTAACACCATTGATAGCCTTTTTCTTTTTTATTCTAGAGCAACAACTTACTGTGACTTTCATTTGTCGCATATTTAAAGACTTGCGACTGTGTCTATTCTATACCTACAGACACGTGTTATTATTCCTGCGTCGCTTGCTAAATAATTATCTTTAGCCATTATGTTCATGCGCAAGACACCAGATGTTAACAATCAGTGACAAAGAATCGCAGATTGATTGGTAACCAATTTTCAAGTTTGTATCTCACTGTTGTATGTAAACTCTTTATTGCACATAAAAAAGATACACGTATAATACTCAGAAAGAAGTACAAGACACTATAGGTTTTGGTATAAGTGACAAACAAATGCGGGATCAGAAGGATAACATAATTGTTTTTTCAGTCTCTGGTATGTTCGAGATATTCCATATTATAGTTGGCAGGCATGTTTTTTGAAGATCACATGGGTGCAATGAAAAAACCAAAAATCCAAAATTCCCACGGGATAACCTAGACACAAAAATGAAGCTGTGGGATAAAACTAGTAATAGTAATAAAAAGTCGGCACCCACATGCTGTTTTATAATTACTTAGACAGGTAAACAGTTGACATGCTTGTTAGCCGTCCGAGTATGTACGAGTATAATTATGGTATCTATCTGTATAAATATCATGTCTGTCTATGCAGGCTCTATCGCGATCCCGGGCGCTTGCATCGGCATCTTTATGGGCGGCTGCCTGCTGAAGCGTCTTGAGCTGCGGCCAAAGGGCGCCGTGCAGTTCGTACTTATCTCCAACACCGTGTGTCTCTCCTGCTACGCTCTGCTCTTCTTCCTCGGCTGTGATAACATCAAGATGGCGGGTACTACCATCCCTTATACTAATAACAGGTAATTCGTCATATGCGACCTTTTAACCTTTCGTGATAAGTAGCTTATAAGTTGTTGTGGACGTCGGTTTGTTACACGTCCAAATATGAATAATTTATGAGGCTGAAATGGAACTGAATTGTTTGTACTGCCATAAGTATTCCAAAAGTCCTTATTAAAATAAAGTATTAAACCCGTTAAATTTCACACCAGATTTCACTCGATAATATCTCGACGTACCTATACCACCAAGCATATGCACATACATAACACACCAAACACGTTATATTGCACTGCTATCTATACTAATAATATAGAGGAAAGCTTTGGATTTTTGGATGTTTGTTACGAATTAACTCAAAAACTACTGGACCGATTTTAAAGATTCTTTCACTATTAGAATGCTAAATTATTCCATAGTGCCATAGGCTATATTTATTAACAGAAAAAAATAGGGTTTCGTACTAAAACTACAATAATGTAACTCAAAGTGTAAAAAAAGTTGCCATAAAACATCTTTCATCGCATGAGCTGTATAAACTATTGATTATAGAACAAAAAAATGTTTTACGATATTAAAGAATACATCAAGGTCTACAAAAAACTTCGCGATACCATTATGTCCAACTATTGTAGTTATGTCACTATGACTACTTTTTTACATTTTAAAAGTTGACAGAAATGCCAACTAAAATCAGACCATGTTATCCATACCTTTATATTAATCCTTATCCAAATAAATAATTTTATATTCAAGACCGTTTCAATTCCTGTAGATTACTTTTTGAATTCTTCAAATCGGACATGCCATTCAAAACATATTACGAAATTAAAAATAACAATTTACCAAAAAATGCATCCAGCAAATGGAACCACTATAAGCAGCGATTGCTCACGAACGCCGCACGAAAACCCACGAATCTGTCTTTAAAAAGCCAAACTGATCCTAAACCGAAATTCCTCCTCCTCTGAAGCGAAATTTCGGTTTAATTGTAAATGAGTAATTATTTAAGCGTTTATTCCGTATGATTTTCGTGGGCACATTTTTGTTGACATGATACCTATAGAATATTCTGTTACAGTTTCCAGGTTATCTAGTAGAAATACAGGACGTCTAAAAAATAATCGAAAACGTCCTTGCTGCCCATTCATAAAAAACTGTCACCACGCAATTGAGGCGGTTGAAACGCCCGAATAATGACCCAAATACGGCTGCTGAACCTGGCCCTATACTACGAAGTGCAAAATTCGAACTTCGTATCTTGCCGTCCCGCTGACGCTAATATTATTTAAAACGAGAGTGAGAGGGACGGTACGATACGAACTTCGATTTTCAAATTTTGTTGTAGCCCCCCTGTACCGTCTGACGCTTTCCTTGTTGCAGCAACGTGGAGCCGTTCAAGGTGAACCTGACGGCGGCGTGCAACTTCAACTGCCTGTGCGCGGAGACCGATATGGAGCCCGTGTGCGGCAACAACGGCCTGACCTACTTCTCGCCGTGCCACGCCGGCTGCGCCGCCTTCTCCTCGCGATCCAACTTCACCAACTGCGCCTGTCAGTATTGCCTGCTTCATATCTTTTATAGCTATCAAACAGACGACTAAAGTCGACAAACAACGTACAGCCAAAACCACTGAAGGTGGAAATTTTTGCTACTTGAAATTTGACGGACATGTTTCTTGTGGATTATTCAGTTGCACAAAGAAAGGATTTCTTTAATTCCCGTGTGATGAAGAGGTAACCGATTTTTTTTACCGGTGCAGAGTCGTGAGGTTAAGCTAGTTTCTAGTAATAGGCTCACTTCTTTTCTTTGTCTTGGTGTTAACTACCTACAAACGAAACGACTGAGTTCCGTCGCACACTGAAGGTCAATCTCCCCAGGACCTTTGAATTAGCTTTGGGACTCGTAGTTGTGGTTTAGTTGTTACTATTATTACGCTAAGCTATTACGTTATGATGAGTTTACACGATGCCACTTTAGCGGCGCCAAAATCTCACCGCCAATAACTGACATGGCAGTATGTAGGCGTTCGTTTACACTGTGCTTTATCCTAACCCAATGCATATCAAAAGGAATTAATAATTAGTCCTGTAAAGTTTACTTCTTGAGTGAATCTAATTATATCAAATGCGACATTATACAAATGTTAAACGCAAAACACACATAAGACGGCAGCGGGTCGGGAGCGAATCGGGTCAATCCGCCGCCACACACACACACAGAGCCACGTAAATAGGCCGACCCGGCCCGCTCCCGATCCGCTGCCGTCCTGTGTGTGTTTTGCGCTTTACATTTTCATCAAATGTTGTTATATCTTTCGCGCCTTACCCTTATTCACCGGGGTGACACTCTTTCCCGGTTCGGATAATACCGACATGGAAATACCGACCCCGTTTTTGGTGTACACGCCCATGGAAACTGACATGAGCTTCTATGGGCAGTACACGAAAAACAAGGTTGGTATTGTCGCGCCGGGAAAGAGTGTCACCCATTCACCGTACCGTACCGTACCGTTATGGTATGCGCGCGCAGGCGTGCACGAGAACATCGGCGGCATGGGCGCGGTGGTGAGCGGCGCGTCGGCGGCGGCGCTGACGGCGGGCGCGGGCGCGGCGCGCGAGTACAGCGAGGTGACAGTGGTGCCCGTGGCCACGGCCGGCGCCTGCAACCCGCCCTGCACAACCATATTCCCCTTCCTAGTGCTGCTCTTCTTTATGACCTTCGTCGTCGCCGTCACGCAAATGCCGCTGCTCATGATCGTGCTGAGGTAAGTGTATCCTACTAATATTATTAATGCGAAAGTTTGTATCTGTGTATGTTTGTTACTCCTTTACGCTAAAACGACTGGACGGATTGTAATGCAATTTGTAGATAGCTGAAAATCTGGAATAACACATAGGCTACTTTTTATCCCGATATTCCCACCGGATAGGGATAAAATCTCGAAATAACAACAGCTGGGCTTAGAGTCACGAAATTTGGCACTGTTGTTATAATGTAACGTCAATAGACCACGATGTAATTCGCACAGGAATTTTGTAAAATCCCGGGATTTCAATTCAACTGCTGTATCCATTGATTTATGCGAAGCCGCGGGTAAAACCTGGTAGCAAAATAATTTTACCAAAAATGTTAAGACTGTGCTTCTTCTGGCTTTTACCTTGTTTGACATCTAAGTTACATATGCGTACCAAATTTTTAATCAATCCGATTTAAAATAGAACTATATGGATAAACTAAATATAGATGTATAAAAATATATAGAAAATAAATAGATATCATTTACTCGTAATAATATTGTAAATTTACTGTAAAGTTAAAGTATATATTTTGTTATAGCCTAAATTGAATAAAGATATTTTGACTTTGAAATGGCATCTACTTGAAAATAAAGAACTCTTTACGTGAGCCGAATAAACCCATAATGACCGAACCAACACAATACCGCCGCAACATTAATAAAAAATCGTGATTAAAAATACCGAAACATGAACTCTAATACTTTAAGAATAGAGTTCATGTTCCAATATTTTTTATCACCTTTGGCCGCTCGTAAATATCTGATGGTGACTGTAGATAAATATATGTGACATAATCTCTCGCTTGCATCCCGAGCTGAACAATCTGTTATTGTCCAGGTCTGTGAGCGAGGAGGAGCGTTCATTCGCACTTGGCATGCAGTTCGTGATATTCCGGCTGTTCGGGTATATCCCCGCCCCCATCGTTTTTGGCAACCTCATCGACTCCACCTGCATCCTATGGAAGCAGTCTTGCAGCGGCGAAAAGGGCGGTCGCTGTCTCCTTTATGACATCGAACAGTTTCGATACAGGTACATATCAAAGTCAAAGTAATTGTACATTACAGCAGATACTAGTAAATGCGTCGGCAGTCTTGCAGCGGGATAAAGGTTGGCCGCTGCCTGCAATATGACATCGAACAGTTCTGATATACACTGCTCATAAACACGTTCAAAATACCTAATAGTACAGCAGAGACTGGTAAGTAACTATGTCATACAGTCATCCTTGATGAGAAGCGACAGATTTTGAATATTGTCGCTGCGCAGAAACGCAGCACCTACAGCCTAAAAATATTTATACAATCGTGCCGTCTCTTTCTACTTTGTTACTTGTTGTTTACATACTTTTAGTTTAACAGTAAAAAGACGACAGAAAAGGAAATAAATCCATATATAAAAAGAAATTACCTATTAAAAAAAAACAGTTCTGTAGTAAGACAATGAGAGAAGTCGTGCAATGCAAATCCAGCCTGGAAAGCCCAGGCGTCTATAGGTAATTATATTTTCTGGTTCGCACATACTTGAAAACAATACAAAAACTCAATAAATATTTCATGCAAAATAATTATGAAGTGCCAGGTACAACTTTAGTATTATGAGCAATGTTGGCAGGTACGTGGGCCTGTGCGGCGGGATTAAGATAGTGGCGCTGGGCATCTTCCTGGCGGACTGGTGGCTCGTGAGCCGCCGGCGCAGCCTCGACGCCGCCGCGCCGCTAGACCCCGCGCGCGACATCGCCGGCTCAATCATCAGCCTCGACAAGCGTGAGTGTTGATCACCTCTCTTCGCTGCAATATAATCGCCGTTCTTATGGCCACAAGATGTCAGTACTGAAGCTGACGACTCAATTCACCCGGCCGTAGTTATGTTCAACCGCCTTTGCATGGTGATTTTGCGGCCTTCAAGCATTGTATTTGTGGCACTTTCTCTGGTGGCTGAACAAGCCTATACGGGAGCGGCACCTCCGACCGGACTTGGAATTTAATTGAAATTTGTCGTGGCTAGACCCCTCCCCCCTGACTTAAAAGTTTGATCCGTTCTTGTTCAAGGCTAACCTGACCTAACCAGTTCAAGCCGTCCACTCAGCATAACCCTAATGAAACCCTAATAAATCTTAATTCATAGTTTATGGTTTCCAGTATTCGAGGAGCTCCCCTCAACGGACAATGCGAGCGGGTATCGTTCGGGCGTGACGTCGGGGCTGAGCTCGGCGGCCACGTCGCCGCTGGAGAGCGTGGCGGGCGACGGCGCGCCGGCGGCGGGCGTGCGCCGCACCGAGTCGCAGCACTCGGCGGCGTCGGGGCGCGGCGGCGCGCGCGTGCTGGTCGCGTCGCGCCACCTGCGGCACGACTCCAAGACCATCCAGCTGGAGCAGCCGGCGCCGCACTCGCGCTCCGGCTCGCGCGACCTGAGCCTCGACCAGCTCAAGCAGTTCGCGCTCAAGAGCGTCGAGAACCTGGACCTGGGCGTGCTGCCGCTGGCGGCCAAGTGCGGCGACGACGAGAGCAAGCGGCTGATCGAGGGCGCCGGCGTGCTGCGCCACCGCCGCACGGGCAGCCGCGAGCTGCGCGCGCGCGCCGCCGCCGCCGCGCCACAAGCGCACCTCCTCGCACCACCTCACGCTCGAGCCGCACGCGCACGCGCACGAGCTCAGCCTGCCCATGCAGAAGGGCCGCAGCGTGGACCACCTCGCCTCCGCGCCGCACCCGCGCCTCTGAACCGACTCCCAACGAGTGATTATGGATCATATCTATGTAGTACCGACGCTTTAGAGAGAGTGATCGCCTTAGAGCCCCTTCGAACCGTTTAGATTATAATTTCGTATCACGAGCCGCCCTAGACTTAAAGATAGACCCGGCCCGTGTTCATATAAATACTCAGATTATTCACACTCGAGTTCGATAAAGTAGCTGTTCTGCTAATAGTTAAATTTAATTATTAACTCTTATCTTAGATTATTATATAAGAAAAATCACCAACCGTATTTATGTAATGTGCCACTTGTTTGCACGAAATATATGAATCGAGTAAAAGAACTACACTGAATCCCATTACTTGAGAATATATTATTTAGTAGAATATTTGGAGAAAGTAGAGTTTAAAAGTGATGAAGCGAGTAACAGTGATAAATTTATGTTTGTACTTAACTGGGTCAAATGCTGAATCAAATGTTATGTATGTAAATACAGCAAAACAATGTAATGTGAAATTTCTGCAATGAAGACTTAGTTGTGATATGCCTACAAAACTGCCATTTTGTTTAATCTATTTCACAAGCTTTCTACAACACTTTTTGACAATTATAATCACAAAGTGCCACTGAACTACTAGTTCTTGTCAGCATAAATAAAATAAAATACATACCAAACACAAATTCTATCCTGCCTTTTAAAATAAAGCATTAAATGATTGCACCATGTGCTTAGTATGTCCAAGTAAACCTGTACCACAGTAATAACCTTTTGAGTAAACGCGTCGCGGCTAGAGCTAAAGATATACACATACATTGAGTGATATTACGTTGATCACACTGCAAATGTCTGTATACGACACGTGGTAATGCCTCCTATCATTTTTAAGATTATGTTTTTGTGCACACATACTTGATAACACCTAAAGGTATCATTACATTCCCCAAAACTTGGTGACGTCTAAACTTGCAAAACTAGGTGACGCCTACACTGCTATTAGCCACAAATCATGTTGTAAATTTAAAAGCATATTTTGTCAATTTTATGTTTATTAATTATGATCTCAATATGGTGACGACAGCGGATTATAAACTTCAGTTTTGGAACTGCATGTACATTTTTTTAGTAAAATTAATTTTAATTTGTAAATATTATTTGCTTTTATATTTTAGTTAGTTCCCTACTTTTATTAGTCTAATCCCAGGTCACTTCTACATGTATATTCATGGTATTTGTTTAATTATAATATTGCTTAAAGGTAAAGTACTTTTATGTTAAGAGCATTTATACCTGCTGAGCTGGCAACGTTTCATTTTGGACAGTTTTTCTCGATTATTCCATAACAATTTAATGAAAATTCAAAATGTGGTCTGTTAGAACTGTCTACTGCAATAATTATTCGTGATACTTTTATATTCTTTAAAAACGAACAAATGTTTATAAATGGTTTTTATAGAAAATAAAAACTTATCACAAATAATTATTGCAGTAGACAGATTAACTTATGTATAAAGAACAGTTCCAAAAGACCACATTTTTAATTTTCATTAAATTTTTATGGAATAATCGAGAAAAACTATCAAAAATGCAAAATCACCAGCTCAGCAGGCATAAACACTCTTAATTATTAAAATATGTCAATTCTGCGGCTGATGTTTTGAAAGTAACTATTCAATTATTATGGTAGAATATTATTTTGTATGGAACAAGTATTTAAAAGCAATATATTTATCACAGAAAAAGACAAATGAAAATTAGGAAGTCATCCATGTAATATATTTGTTAAGAGAGATACATAGTTTGATATGAAAGAGAGTGTTTTTATCTAAAATTGCCTTATTACAATAGATATTAAGACTTGATACTGACTTAGTTGTATTTTTAAAGTTGTTATCTGAATCTCAGATGGAAATGGTTGATGATAGCAACTCCAAAACTAATTTGTTGCATTTAGTGAATAATAAAATTGCATACTTATTTTAAAAGAAAGTATTTTATTTTCATTAAACAACACACATTAAATCATTGTGCTCTCTTTACTGCAACCACATCACTCAGCTCACCTGACAAAACAGAATAACATTAAAATCTGGAAACAATGGAAGTAGATTGCAAATTATTAACTACTTACTGCCTAGTAGTATGATTAGGCCTGTAACAGGGATAGTAATAAAAACTACATGTAAAAAAACTACAGTTTACTCAACAATATACTTAAACTACTTTCTACATATCAAATGCATCAATATAAATTCTAAGACTGACACAACTGAACTATTCCAACTCACCACATTCAGCTATAACAACTTTTTTAGAAGTTTGTCCATTCCTAGAACCCAAGCTTTCCATTTTTCGAACAGTTTCTATGCCCTCCACCACAGTACCAAATACAACATGCTTCCGGTCTAGCCAAGGTGTTGCAGCTGTAGTAATAAAGAACTGAGATCCATTAGTATCTGGGCCAGCATTAGCCATAGACAATATTCCAGCACCAGTGTGCTTCAGTTTAAAGTTCTCATCTTTGAAAGTTCGGCCATATATGGACTTTCCGCCTGTACCATTATGATTGGTGAAGTCACCACCCTGACACATGAATCCAGGAATAATTCTGTGGAATGATGAACCTTTATATCCAAATCCCTTCTCCCCAGTACAAAGTGCTCTAAAATTTTCCGCCGTTTTTGGAACCTCATCAGTATAAAGCTTCATTACAACGCGGCCGAGTGATTCGCCATCAGCCGTGACATCAAAAAAGACCTTCTTCTCAGGTTGAGTTGAGGCAAAACGTAGTGCAGCGGCAGAATAAACTGTGCCGTTGATAATCGTGCGGCGAAGCATTGTTGCTACGGCCATCCTAAAATATTCAAATAGTGTCACGAGATATTATGGCAAGTAATATGTAACAATACAATCAATTTATTGAATAATTTACAGCACAAGATAATAAAATTATATCAAGTAATTTTTAATGTTGTACATTTATGAGTTTACATATGTAACATAAATTTCTGGAAACTATCCCAACCTTAGGTTAAAAGCTTGAGTAAGTATAAAGAAAATTTGGACAAAACTAACCTTAAAACTTAAGATTTTTCCGACTCCTAATCAGATCAGACTTTGACAGACTTTCAGACTGGATCAGACGGATTCTGTCTGTCTGACGGACGACTTTCTATATACAATGTACTCTATGGCCTCAACCATATATTCGCTATATTCGATATTTGTAACGAGATAGTTGATGATTTATTTATCAGTAGCCTTAGGGGCTGTTTCACCATCCATTGATTAGTGTTAACTGGCGGTTAGGTGTGATGCCGTCTCTATTTGTTTTGTTCGAATAGACGGAGACGGCATCACATTTGTGATCACACGAATGTTATATTACCAGTCTTCTTGTACCTATATGCAGTTAAAGTAATTATGAACAAAGTGAATTTCAAACTAATTTTTCCAAAAAGAAACACAAAATTTTGATACCATTGCTGCTCAAAGTATTAGCCGCCAATAATTCGAATATCGATATAAATTATTCAGGTTTCGAAATCGATAGCACAACCCTTGAGCGCCATTTTATGCGACATGTTTAGGTATGCACGCGTATTCTGTAGGTATTTCCAAAGTCTAAGAACTTTTTACATTTTCTTACACTGTGTAGGTCTATGTATAAATATCACACAAAAATATCGATACGTTCAAAAAACAATATCGATATTTTTTCAACAAGCCTACAAAGGACAACGTGCGACTAGCAACTGCATGTGGGCGCACCCTAATTTCCCGGCCCGGATAACACCGACATCGAAATACCGGCCCTGTTTTTTGTGTACACGCCCATAGAAACTGACAGGAGCTTCTATGGGCGTGTGGGCGTGTTCACGAAAAACAGCGTCGGTATTTCCAAAGTCTATTCCATCCCGGTATTATCCGGTCGTGAAAATCGCGTAATTCGATTCTTCATTATTTACTTATCAATAGGTTATTAAAACTGTAATCAGTAATATTCAAAAGCAACCCTTATACCTATTTAATCCATAAGATTTTTTTTTTAGTTTCTTTTGTTGGCCTAGTTATAACAGAACAGTTAAAATTACCGGTACTATTCATTGGATAAAGTAAAATGTACTGTGTTCGTGCAATTTTACGTCATTTAAGACAGCCTACAATCAGGAAATTGCAAGATCCAAAAGTTGTTAACTTCATACCAACATTCTATCGACCTGCAAGTCAATTTTCACAAGCAATAGAAGATGATTTTTCAGGTACGAAGTGGCGTTCCGAAAGGAACCAGTTTTAAATGTACATAAAGTATTTTCTACTTTAAATTATTACTCTACTTTAAATTATTCATTTTTTTCTCAGAACAAATTGTTGATGAGATTTGTCAAGGTGATGCAGACCTTGAGAAGAAATTACGAATTCTCATGCTTGAGGTAGAAGTGATGCGTCAAGACGGTCGCCAGGCACCAGATAATTTAAAAGCAAGCAATTGGAAGCACCTTTTGGAGCTACAAAGTCGAAACCAACGACACTCATATCTTTTATATTTATTCAAAACAGAAAAGTCGAAGGAAAATCAAAAGGTAATAATAGCTTCAAACTGGCTATGCATCCAATATATTTTATTTAAACTTTTTTAAAATATTGACACCACTGAAAGGTTAGAAAAAACTGGTCAAACTGGTTGAAACATAATAATATCATAATTTATGAAACTGAATCACTTACCAGGGTGGAACCTATTAAAATCACTTTCGCTTGGATTTCTTTGGAAAATGTATGGAACGTCAACATGACATCAGCAGCACCGCAGCACAAAGGTTCCACCCTGGTACATGATTCAGTTTCCTGGACTGTAAATTAGTACTTTCTTTCAAAATTGTTTTGAAAGCTGGGTTCTTTTCACTAAAATTGTACCTACTTGCATAATATGTAGCAGTTTGTAACTTTAATGAAGGTCTACTTATGCAACAATAGATTAAACTTGTTGTTTTGATATTTTCTATAGGCCAAGAAAGAGGCTAGAAAACAAGCTTTTATGGAATCAAAACAGGAGGATGTTAGAGAATATCCTGATGATGTGATGTATGGCATCAGTCATCAATCATTATTTTTGCGAATTCGAGATCAATCCATGAATAACTTTGATAACTATAGGTAAGATTTTAATTAAAAAAGCATGATATATGTTAAGGATACAATTATGGATCCTGTTAATTCAATTTTGTCACTACTTATATTACAAATAATATATATTTTAAAAAGTATATATATCTATATTATTGAAACAGCTTTTACTTTCCAGTGGATGAGTCCATAATATGGTATTTGACTATTTTTTATTTATTTCATAAATTAAAGCTTGATGCATGTCAGCAATCAGAAAATCAATTTTTAACCTACCTTTTCATATAGCAGAGTTATAACATAATATACAGGATATAGGAAATTCAGGAGTTGTCAAATACCATATTACATAGCTTGTTATATTAACTAGTTACCAATTTATATAATTAGATGTATTTTATATTTCAGAGCATTGCAAGCCATAATGCACGGTCAGCCTATTGTTGTAGATTGTTCATATGAGGGCAATATGATATATCGGGAAGCAGTAAATGCTGCTAAACAGATGACTTTTGTTTTTGGTGACAATAGGATACATAAAGACCCTTTTGATGTTCACATGTGTAATGTGAACATGCGGGGATACTTTTATGAACAACTTCAAAAGAATATACCATCTTTAGAAGAGCCGTGGTTGCCTTTAAATATTCATACTAAGAGCTATTTAGATGTGTTTCCAAAAGAGAAATTAGTTTATCTCACACCACATTGTCGAAATGAACTTACAGAATATGATCATGATGCTATTTATATAATAGGCTGCATGGTAGACAAGGTGAGACTTGAAGAATTCTCTGATTTTGACTTGCAAAGCTAGATTCATACTTAGATTTTCTTCATACACTGCCTGCAAACTTAGCCAAAAGGCTAAAAAAATCTAATCAATATGTTTAAGTTGAGATTAAAGATGAGTTTAAATGAAATTAGAAAAATATGACACAATTTAAAAAAAAACTAATATTTTGATTTCAGGTAAACAATGAACCACTGTCATTAGCTAAAGCTAAGAGAGATGGTATCAAAATGGCAAAATTGCCACTTGATAGGTATCTTGAATGGGCCCCTGGATCAAAGAAAAATCTGAATATCAACCACATGTTACCAATACTTCTAGACCTGAAAATGACTGGAGACTGGGAATATGCTTTGAGACATGTCCCAAGGAGAAAACTTATGGAAACCAAAGTTCTGGCAATGGAAAAGAGATTGAAAAGAAATCCATCATTACGAGAGCAAGTCTTTAAAAATTTAAAACAGCACTCTGATGAGCTACCCGATTCATACAAATTGAAAAGAAAACAATCAAAAGCATCTTTGTATGATGATGACAGCATATAAATATTTTTAAAAATATATAAGTGTATGTTTTCTGTCATTTGTGTTACCCAAGCTATAATTTAAAAAAATGTGGCCTACCAATGGGACCCAATGGATTGGACATCTGCGCTCAACCTCATTGGAAGCGCACACTTGTGTTTGTGAACCCTAATGAGATTCCTGATGCTGACAATTTATAACATTACTATCTTACACCCGCAGCGTTGTCCCTATCCCAAAAGTTTCGGAAAATTTGTCCTTATTCCTTGTCTCCATATTTAAAGATGTTTTGAACTCAATGGAAAAATTGCAAACAGTTGCCACCTAATGCCTATTTCTCAAAGCTTATTAGTCTAATAATAACAATACTTATGTTGGTGTTTTGTCTCGTAAATTAAATAAGAAAATAAAACCCAAAAATGCTTCTAGATATTGGTCCTTAGACCTAAAATTAGGCTTAGTTGTGCCAACTGTAACATAACTGCATTACAACCATGCTACATAGTTTACATTCGGTATGCAGGCGTCAGAAGTGCTCGCCAAGAATATGACAAGAGTTTGCTCGTTTGCCATCCAGACGAATAAAAATAAAAAAGTAGACCGCAATATACTTGCAGTTTTGATGCTACTATTTATGTCAACTGCATTCAAACTGCGCTTTTGCAGAAAGCAGCTGAAATGCAGGATACGGAGTTTAAATGAAACGAAATATGTGTTCTATTGTGCCAATATAAGTTTAATTTTATACTTTACACAGCATTAAAAGATTTCATAATATCTAGTAACTAAGGTTCATACTATTTACAGTCTGATGTTGACACTGGAATATAAATATGTATATAATGTGGTGGCAGACACTTAACATTAATTGATCAATAGTATTGACCAATCCTACCCCATCTATTGCACACATAGATTGTCGAAATGATTACATGCTTAGCATGTATGCACAAGTAAAAATTCTAGTCCATAGAAAGTTAAAAGACTTTTGTCTACAAAAGTAGAAATTTGGATGAAGACCAAAAAGTTGTACACCGTTACAAAGCTGCGTTAGCAGGTATTTATAATTACTATTTTTTTTCACAATGTAAATTTTAACTACCTGCTAACGCGCAGCTTTAACGGTGTGCAACTTTTTGGTCTTCACTCATTTATAAAAAGCATATTCTCAGCAGATTCACAGTGCAGTAGATGGCCTGTTGATGCGACGGGCAGGCGGATAAAATTAGATATATTATATAGCCACAAGCGCTAATTTGGGATCCACTTCGAATATCTGTCATTTTATATGACGATTCAAAGGATTTTTTCACAAAATGGGTCCCAAATTAACGCTCATGACCTTATATGCTCTACAAAGATACAGAATAAGTAATCATGCTTTGCAAAGTAACAATATTATTTATTAAAAATCTTGTACTGCATCCTATTTTAAAAACTGAGTCATAACCATAACACTGGTTACAAGAGAAGACAATGCCTTGTAATGGACTTAGTAATCTTATATGCTATAAAAAGTAGTCACATCTCAAGAACTTTTCATCAGCTTTAGTGGATACTTCCCTGAACATGCCACGATCAGCATAAATTTCTTTATAACAATTCTTATTCTCAAGGTAAAACACAAAGTTCGCACATACTCGTAGATTACCTAAAATACAAATGACGCAGTCAATCAGACAAAAAACCATACTAAAGTAAAAAAAATATGTAATACCCAGATGGGAGATTTCCTGATGTGTTTCTGTACTTATGCCTTTATAAGGCGTGTATCCCTCCCTACTATCAGACTATCTAAACGACAAACGTTAATTGAGAGTTAACAGTCCTATGCTAGGTTTCACAGGATAAACGAACAGCTCCATAGGACATCTTGGTGGTTTCAACTTCCCAACATTAGCCAGTTGTTCCGTTTGTAGTTACTAAGAGCTTCCGTATACTAAGCTGAATGCGGTCAGCGCTTGTAGCTAGTAACTAGTAGTAGCTTGTAGCAATAATAAAATGCATCAATAATCTCGCCAGGGGACAAACGAGCCCGTGGGCACCCATAATATGTGCGGCAGCTTCTAGGGTGCAGTATGCCGCATATCGACGTCGCCGGGAGCGGCTTCTGAGCGCTGCTTAATGGTGGCGAGAATCTCTTGCAGGTTCGAGGGCAGCGCTATGTCGGCTAATGGCACCACCGGCGGCGGGGGCGTCATTGGACGCGACGGCGAGTACGCCTCGTCCTGGAACAATGATTTACTTTGTCAACTAAGTAAAAAATCTTTGCGACCAATGGAGAATGTCTGAAAAATTTAGAAATGCTTGAAACTTTTTTATGTACACGCCAATGAAACTGACATGAGCTTCTATGGGTGTGTAGATGAAAAACAGGGTCGGTATTTCCATGTCGGTATTATCCGAGCCGGTAAAGTGTCTGTCACCTGTCAAAACGATCGAGTCAAAGACGCATAAATTCTTTTTTAATGTGTTTTATTCTGGACTATGGAACAACCCGTAACCGACCGGACTGTCGTAATTTGGCGGTAAAGAAAACTTTTTTTTTTAAATTAATGAGGGCTATCGCGTATGAATTCGCCACTAGAGGCGCTAGTGTAGCGTGAGGTCTCCGAAATGTCAAATCTCATAGTTTTTGGGTGAGCTACGCGGGTTTATTTATATAATAATTTTGTGAATATTTTGCAATATCTGAAATTAATTATGGCAAATATGCGTTCCGGGGCAATGAATGTCTGTGTTTTGAGACAGTTTTGTCTTTCGGAAACCTTTGTCCTCCCTTTTTTCCGAACAAAACGGGGACTATGCAACACTGTGGCATGCTCGATAATTTTATGGTACGGTTTTGAGGCGTATTAAATATGATTTTAATCTAAACTTTGTTTTCACGCCCGTAATAACAGACTTTGAAAGCCATACTTAAAAACCTCACGCAACAGTGCGCCATCTAGTGAGACAAAAAACGATAGCCCTCATTGATGCTACTTAAAATTCTGATATTTTTTTCTGTTAATTAGAAATGTATCAATAAAAAAAGTTTCAAGCATTTCTAAAATTTTCATCCATTCCCCATTAAATGTAAGTTTTATTACTAATTTCGTAATATAGATCGTTGATGTTGAGTAGAGAGATATTGAATGACTGACCTCGCCAACAGAAGAATCAGCCTGCGTCATCTTGCGTATCTGCTGCTTCTGTTCCTCGATCTGCCGGTTGAGCTCGTCCATCTTAGAGCGGAGCACGGTGGCGACGGGCGCGGTGGGCGCGGGCGCGGGCGCGGGCGTGTAGGCTGCGCCCGCGCCAGCGCTGCCGCTGCTGGTCGACGAGCCGGGACTGTACGCCTCCTCGTCGTCGGCTGATGCTGGAAGTTTACAATCGTTATTGATTCTGCATGGAATGAATGTGGAGCTGGGCCATGTAATTTCAATCACAAAGTCGTCACCTCCTAACTAACTGTCCCACCCACCCCTTCTTTTAATAAATAATATTTTTTTATATATTATTCAAAAGTTTATATACATTTTTATCTCAGAATAATATTAAACTATAAGTTTTGATTATTCCTTTAGCTTTGGAGATTTTTTCCAGTCCCTATTTTCTAAACTATGATCTTCCCGTTTAGCTAAATGCGCCAAAAGCACGAGCCTTACAAAAAGTCTGCATGGAGGTATAAAGAAACAAGCTAAGCCCTGAATTCTAATTTTAACCGACTTCAAGTTATATATATTTGCATGTATACTTATGTACATAATATGGCAAATAAATGATTATGATTAAAATTCATCTTACTCTGTGTGAGATGATTTGCGAGGTTAATGGACAGTCAACATCAGACTAACAGGTGCTTAAAAATCGTAATAATAACTATTTAAATCTATTAATAGCGCAACCCGTGCTAATTTTGATGTTAGCCCAACGTTTGTAGACACAAGAAATATCGCCAAATAACCTAGTGAGAGTAAACGGGTACTAAATCAAATTTTAAACTACCCACACCATAAAAAATTAGGTCAGTGTTACCAGCTTACACTAAAACCTATACATGAAACTCAACCTACACCGAAGAAATACTACGGAGAACTGTTAAATACTTTTCTAAATTAAGCCTGTGATAGTCAGAGCCATTTGACGTCAAAAAGTGTTCACTTACCCAAAGTGGCAGCTATTTTGTCCTTAACAGAAGTAGAGAGCGCGGGCGAAGTGTAGGTGGGCAGCGGCAAAGCGCGGCGGCGTGGGGAAGCCGGCGGCGTGAACGAGCCGCGTGCCGGCGGCGGCGTGTACGACCGCTTGCGCGATTCGCGCGCCACCTGTGGACATTGATATATATTTACAATCCTGAGCATCTGATAAGAGACAGCAATAGAGCACTCCGGAACAGCGAGGCTGCTACGAAACTCGAAGTTGCTGACGCTAATATTATTTAATACGAGTGAGAGGCACGGTACGATACGAACTTCGAATTTTGTAGTAGCCCTACAGGCCCTATAGGTACTACGAAGCGGACAATTCGAAATTCGTATCTTGCCGTCCTGCTGACGCTTATATTATTTAAATACGAAAGTGAGAGGGACGGTACGATACGAACTTCGAATTTCGTAGTAGTCCCCAAGATCAGTAGGGATACTACGAAATTCGAAGTTTGTATCGTACCGTCCCGCTGACGCTAATATTATTTCATACGAGAGCGAGAGCGACGGTAAGAACGAATTTCGATTTTCATATTTCGTAGTAGCCCTACACACGCTTTGGTTAAACTTTGACCTCTTCGTCTTCGTGACTTTTGTTTACATATTTGTTTCAAAATCATCTATCTCTGTTGTTTACGCAAAGAGCCCTATTTGTGCATCTCTATCGTTCTTATTAATATGTCAAAAGTTTTTAACCAAAATTGCGACTTATTTGATAAAATCAGTACACATTTTATTATTTCGATCAGTTGTATCATTGACAAAAAAAATGTAGACGACAAAATAAGATGAAGATGAGATAATTAAGAGTAAACCTTTAAACCACATTTAACCTATTTTTATTTCCTTTTTTGTGAAAAGAGGGCGGTCTAAGTTACACGAAGACACCCTCTTGGGTAAACATGTTATACCTATTTTATTTTTGTGTAAAGAGGTTAGGTTAGTTTATTCTATTTACACGAAGTTCACCCTCTTGTTTTTATTTCCCACTTTCACTCTACATGGCTCTACACAACTCACTACAGCCTTTCCACTATTACGGCGGGCCGTAGATTTTGACTGCTTTCAATCTTGTAATACCTACCTAATAAAATTCTCGGGTCAAAGATGTTTGTGACCAAACTCGTTCGAAACGGCTTGACCGATTTTTATGATTTTTTTTGTGAAAATTCGGTAGGTCTGAGATTAGGACGTCAACTATATTTCATACTTCTACGTGGACGGAGGACGAATATTTCAGTAAATTTCTGAAAAAATAACCACTGGTACAGTCACCAGCACCAATATCTGACACAACAAGCGTGCATAAATATCTGATACGACTCTATTTCTAGGGCCGGAAGGACGTGTCAGATATTTTTGCACGTTCCGCTGTGGCAGATATTAATGCTGGTGACTGTACACTGCCACGATTAACTCGTTTTGACTACTTACCACCTACTTAGTTTCGATAGAGATTAATTCGTAGTATTGTGTAGAAACTTATAAATTTGTCTTAACTATTCTATTATATTTTGTAAATACTAGTAGAGGACGCTCAATCATGCATGCCCATGTTTGTTCGCTAAACAACCAATCTATCATCGCGAACGGTATTGTCATTGTATGCCAGGACAGGACTGAGTCATTCGAAGGATGTAGTAAAAAATAATGAAACCACACAGCGAAAATAATATGTATTTATGTACCTCAAAGTTTAATTTACATGCTTCCAACCTATATGCTATAACTGACCTTGGCCGGGACAGCGTCGGAGGGTATTGGTTGCGCGTGTCGCTTCTTCCTTTGCCTGATGACGATGGCGATGAGCAGGTGAGTTTTGGCCTCGCCCAGTCCGGGCCCGTCCAGCGGCAGCAGTACGGCGGGCAGCGCCGTGTTGGCCGGGAGCGGCACGATGTAGAAATCTTTGACCGTCGTCGTGTTTAGAACTTTAACCACGCCTAACCTAAAATAATCATTATAGTTGGGCATAGTATGAATTGCACGCAGTGTGAAGCCGTTGAGGCTTTAGTATCAAATATATTATTATTTCATTGTTTCCAGCGTTTGGCAAAAAAGTACAGCCGCCATCATACACATCGAGTTGTTTGGTAGCTCGAAAAAAATCTGTGTTACAAGTTTATGAAACAATGACGACTAATAATAGTAATACACTGAAAACAAATCGTACACTGATACCATTTATTTAACTAACGAGGGTTTAAAGGCTAGGGAAAATAAGAACACACCTATTGCGGCTGCTAAGGTAGCTGTATAGAGCAATATACTGCATTTTTTCCTCGTCATTTGCAGCCTGCAGCTTAAGAATAATTATGTCTTTATTGCTAGCTCTCTTCATTTTGTTTATGTAATCCCAAACGGTGTCAGGGTTTATTCTTCCCACGATATCCAACTCTGTACTGAGATCCTCTTCTATGTCTGCAGCTGTACCCGAGACCTGGTAATAATTTAAAAATATAATTAACCAAATTTTTGAATAATATCAAGTAAAAATTTTCAACAACAAAAAAACTAGCTCAAAATATGGGTAATAGGTACCTACTAATAAGTTTATGAATTGAATAGATATTAATTTGGATCAATTATGCTCATAATAAACATGGACAATTCTGGGAGACGTGTTTGTAGTGGCAGTATGACGTACCTCATGAGCAGCAACGTAGAAGCGCGCGACGTCGACCATATTGATACAGCCATTCCAGACGGTGGCGGCCGCGTTGTCCACGGTGCTACTCGGCTCCTGGTCACTCTCTGCTTCTGTAAAGTCAATTATAAAAATGCCATACTAAAATATTCTAAAATTATGTAATTCCATAATTTTATTGTAAATACATAGACTGCTAAAATCATTACTCTTCCTTTGGCTTTGCCGTAGTATAGTAAAAATAATAAATAATAAACAAAAGTACAGTTATCATTTTGACTTTGGAGGTTATTATGATTTACCTGAAAGCTTCTCCCGTTTTTCCGAACTCGATTTTGGGGACATAAAAGTAGTCTCAGCTACATTGATGTTCGCATCAACTGCGAACGCCTTCGCAGGGTCATATTCCGCATCAGCGAACTCTCCTATTTCGTTTTTATAACTATCTTCATACACATCATCTCTTGATTTTCTCAAGTCTTCTTCAGAAAATGCAGACGTAATCATGGGCTCGTGAGGATCATACTCGGGATGTACTTCCTTCAGCATTGCTGACTTGGGCCTTTCCAGTGAATCAGAATCTGTAGATCTACACAAAGATAAGGGTTAATTTTTAATTTAGTACAAATGGTATAATTACTGACAATAGTTGTTTGACTTACTCATTTTTGCTCTTTGTGTAAACTGCTTCTTGAGATCTAGAACGGTGTTTAGCCTTCTCCTCGGTGCTACTTCTGTGTTTGGACCGCGATCTGTTCCTTCGTCGGGCAGTGTCTTTTGATTTTGAACGTCGTGAGCGTCCTCGCGATTGCGACCGCTCACGACCCTGTGAAATTGATCTGGAATGATCTCGAGATTTGGAACGCTTTTTTGGTTTAGATCTGGATTGTGATCTCCGCCTTGAGCGGTCAACTGAGGCCATTTTCTCTTTAGTTGATTCATCCTTGGATTTTCTTTTCGATTCAATTTTTGCTTTCTTTTCCGATCTCCTGGTGTGGCGTTCATCTTTATCCTTCATGTCTGACTTCCTTCTAGATGAACGCGATTTTCTGCTCTCTGAATTCCGTCTTGATTCGCGGCTACTTTTTTTAGAATGACTTGAAGAACCCTTGGTATTTTTCCTGTTACTACCATGTTTTTTGCTCTCGAGTTTACTTTTTGGAGTTTCGGTACTGAAAATACGATATCTTTATAATCAACCGGCACAAAAGTATACTCAGAAAATTGTAATGAGATTTGCTTACCTTTCTGGGGATTTTTCTGGACCTGGATTCTCAGTAGCTGTAGTGTCATTAAGAGCTGTCACTAAATCTTCTACTGGCACATTTGGGTCTAATTCAGTGGAAACAGACTCTTTTGTTTCCATTACCTGAAAGAACAAAAGTAATGTTAACAGAGAGTTCTTTACAAAAAAATACCTATAATCTTAATCTTACTTTATTACCTCTTCACCCTTATGGGTCTTGAGAACATATGTTTTACTAGCGGCTAAGAGATCTAATTCCGATTTTTTAATTAACTCTAATTGATATTTTGCTTCTTTGTCTCTCCACTGTGCCAGCTCCTGACTAGCTAATTCTTCTGGTGAAAGACGCACCTGTTAAGAACAACGGCAACATAATGTAACAATTACCACATAAATACAGTAAAACAGAAAAATAATAAACGAGAAACATACCAACTGCTTAGGTGTAATAGTTTTATCACAAATTTTCTGCCACAAAGACAGATTTTTACGATCTTTAATATTGAACATGAGCGACCTGTATTTCGCCTTGTACTTCATGCCGACATCTCTGAATAACTCGTGTAGTTCATATTCCGTTTCATTAGCAAATTGTTGTATTTCATGTTCAGTGAACTTTGGCCCAGTGTTTTCCGCCATTCTTATAGTCATTTGCTCTTGCAGAGCTTTCCTCACATTATCTCGGATAGGTTCTGCAGATTTCATTTTGCTTTTATTATCCGCCGGCGGCGTGTCTTTTCTACGCGACGCAGCGGGTGAAACTGCTGGTGCCTGTAATGTGATGTTTATCATAAATATGCCAAATCGTTTATAATCAAAGTGCAAACATTATCAAGGTTATAGCCATTACGTGTATGGTCATAAGGCAGCTGCTATACAATCTTTTCCGCAAACAAAAGACATTGTTTTTGTATACCTAGATAATTGCTCAGGACTGAAATTAAACACCACCAATTTTTTATAAACATACTCGAATACAGAAAACTTACTTTTTCGTGTGCCGACTGCGTTCGACTAGTTGTGGCGCGAACTAGTTTTCTGGGCTCATTTATCGTTCTCAACCCAGATGTACTGGCTTTGGGAGTATCTGGGAATTGAGGTTGCTGAGATTTTGGTGTTACTGGAGTTCTGGGAGATGGTGAATGTTTCATTTCATCTTTAGCTGAAACTGGAGCCTTAGGAGTAGTCTCCTTAACTTCTGCTTGATGTTTCACTACCAATTGTGCTCCTGGTTTCTTTGGAATTCTCTCAAAGTTAAGTGTGGTTTGAATTTTGTTTGGTTCTTTCACAGCTGCTTTCTTTTTATTGGTTACATTAGGTTTTATAGCACTGAGAGTTCCAGGTCGTACAACTTCAAAAGTAGGATTTTTCTGCAACCAGACTTTTAGATTTTCAGCTGTTGGAGCATTTGGTCCTGCAAGTAATCTTCCAGATTTCCTTTCATAAACAATAACCTAAAACAAGAAATAAAATGTAAACATTTGCAGAGAACACAGAAGCAGCAATATTTACGTTATGTTTATTAGGTTTTTGTGTTTTTACCCTTGATTCAGATTTTTGCTTGTCTTGGGGGTCTGATTTATCACCATCAGGTTTTCCTGTTGGACTTTGGTTTCCCAGTGAGTCTTGAGCATGTTTCAAAATGCATGCGTCACTGCAATAAATGCTGCTAGCACGTGCAGGCTTCTTGCACACTATACAATTTGTCTTGGATGATGCTGATTTAGCAGCAGGTTGTGCAACTTGCTGAGGTGATACTTGGTCACTCTCAACTTCTTGTTTCTTTTGAATTGTCATCTGTTAATACCAAAAGCAAAATGGTTAAAATAGTAATTAATAAACATTTAACTCTCTCTTTATCATAGAAAATGTTGTGACGAAATTCTTAAAAGTATTTGATATTTCTTAAAAAAAAGAATAAAAACAAAATCCTTACTTATTGTAAAAGTGAGAGATATTTTTGTTTGGTACGCTTTCACGTCTTAATATACTCAAGCAATCATAATGAAATTTGGTATGGAGATAGTAACAGACCCTTAGAAAGACATGTGATAGTTTTTATCGCAGAAAGTTTTATAGTTCCCGCTGGCGCACAATAAACGAATTCTTCGGAAATGAAGTTGCTGGCAGCAGCTAGTTGCTACAGAATTAAAAAAAAACTATATTTATAATTATTTTACTTTAACTTACTTTATTTGTGATAGATTTAAGAGTTGTCTTAGTCTTTTTCACACAATTAGGACATCTCCACTCTATTCCTTGCTCCTCCATCTGCTGTCCCATTGCTTTGGTTATGTTAACACACTTGCCATGGAACCAATCCTCACAACTGTCGCAGCATATCATGAAGCGATTGTTATGAGGTTGTTTACAAATACACCATAGTCTAAAAGCAAAGCAAACACAGATAAATTAAACATTTTCAGAGGTTAATTTCAATAATTAAATTGTAATAAATGAGAACAAAATAAATACATTAAGTTATCAGGTCTTACCTATAAGGATCATCTTCAGAGTTCCAACTTTCTTGTGATTCTTGAAATATTTTATCAGCAACAGGAGTTGGTATAACTGGATCTGGTTTCTTAGCAGGTATTTTCTTATTCATGTACTGCTTAGACGATTGGGCCACTTGAAGATCGGGAGTGGCGACTGTAGGCAGAGCGGCGGGCGGCGGTGCGGGGGTGGGGGGCGCCGGCACTTCCGCGGCAGAAATTGTGGTCTCCAGTTGACTCTTTCTTTTGGATGATCTTGTGGCAGGTGCCTCAATAGGCGGTAATGTAATAACACGTCCATCGCGTCTCACTATCTCTATTGGATTCTTCTGTGGCAAAATTGTTTTGGCAGATTTAGCTGGTGTCTGCTGGAAGAGCAGACTTCTGGATGTTGGTGTTTGTGGCGACGGCGCCGGCATCACGGCTGGAGTAGCAATGGTGCTAGCTGGTACTGTGTCCACTTTACCAAGTACCTGTTTATCTAAAACTTCTTGCAGATTCTCTGAACTTTCAACCAGTTGTGCTACATGCATTAAGAAGTCTTCACTCAAACCCTCTTCTTCTGAAGGTAAACCTCCCAATAAATCTAAAGTAGGAGATAGTGGGCCAGCTAGACCTGGGCTGTTCATTGTGTGTGCTGCTGAAATATTTGGTTGACCTTTATTCAAATTAGTTGTTATACCTGGAGTGTCTTGGAATATCTGTGCTAAACTTGCATCATCAATTTGTGGAATGAGATCGTAGCCTTTAGATACTTTATCAGGTGGATTAATAGTCTTATCTTTTTGCTTGGAATAAGTTTTCTGTGAAGCCACATTCTTAGTTTTTTCCACAGTACCTAAACTAAATTTAGGAGTGTCCAATAACTTTTCATCTGGGTCTTGAGGTCTGGGAGTATCACTGATTTTCTTAGAAGCCACTGGTTCTTTTTCAGGTTTAGATGGTGTCTTACCATCAGTTGAAACCCTTCTAATGACATCAGGTGTAGAAAATAATGAGGTCATGTCAGACAGTAATGCTGAGACATGGGCTGGTGTTTTCTTTTCTTTCTTAACAGGCTTCAAAGATGGTTTTGGTACCACTTTGCCCAGTTCATTACTTGATGCTAGAGCAAGATTTGCTTCAGTTGTAGTCAATATACTTTCTTTTGGTGGTACATTATCCAAACTGGGTTGTTTTTTAGATGTAGCATTTTTATGAATGGTTTTTTCTTTGATTTCTCGTCTAATAATACTTTTGTTAGTTTTCAATCTTGAAGATACTTTTGGAACAACTTTAGCTTTGAACGCTTGGGAGCTCTTTATTATCTGAGGCTTCACTTTTGTTTTCCTTATTTTTAAAGAGCCTGATCTATCCTTTGTGTCCTTGTAGTCTGAATCAGAGTCTCGGTCAGATACACCATCCGCAGATGAACTTGAGGATGACGACTCATCTTCTTCTTCATTTTTTTGTAAAGTTTCAGAGCTTCTCTCTTGTTCATTTGCATATTTGGACTTAGTCAAGACTGGAAGAGGTTTACTTAGGACATCATTGCCCTTAAAAATTATACCCTCTTGGGTATTTATGGCAATCTTTTTACCTTTAGGAATGATTTGCTGCTCTAATATTGTTATTTTCTTAGTATTTGGAACAGGTTTGGGTGGTGGTGTATGTGTGATCTCAATAATAGGTTCATCAAAGCCAGTATAACTGTCAGTTCTTTGAGGCAATGACTGGCTTGGTGAAATAAGTGGAGTATAGCAATGATCATTTTGGAACCCAATCAAACTGTTCTCTCTTGTTTCAATTCTTAATGACTGCAACATTTCAGCTCCACTATCTGAAATTAATTAGTAGTAAAAACATAATTCTTGGATGCAGTTAGGCAATAATCAACTTATAATAACTAAAAAACTCAGCCCCTAGATTCAAATTGATAATTAGTTAAAAACTTACCATATTTTATGATGCTGTTGGGTTCATTGTAATAACTGTCTACTGTAAGTGTAACATGGGGCACTTTATCATCTTCCGTTTCAGAATCAGTGGCATCATCAGGACGACCCTCATGTCCCACTCTGACAACACTTATCCCAGCTGCCTGAGCCCCATCAGTTCCTTTAATAACAAATTCAATTCAATAAAAATGTATAAAAAATATTCTTAGCATTGCCACCACCTATTTCTGTTTTTTTTTAACAATCATTATATGTGGTAAAGATGCCCAAACATTAAAATTACTGATTCCCTTTGCTAATGAACATTTTGGCGCCAAAACGAGTTTAACTCAATTTAGCTTATTAATTAGGATAATGAGAATAATTGAACATTCCAACATAAATTTACATATTATATTCATGATTTAGTGCATTTGAGAACCCGTTTTCCTTCTAAAAACCCAATTCTTTCAAAAATGTTTGCTCAGTCAACAATGTCAACTGTCCAAACTATACTAAAACAAGAGATTTTAAAATGATTAAAAACAAAACGACGGATTTTCTCGAGATCTAAATCTACTCCAAACAAGACTACTATTTTCTCAAGTTGGAATTTTATAGTGAATGGGAAGCGTCTGTGCGGCGTCGCTTGCTTGTATCTTTTATTTCAGTATTTGTCATTCTTTAACTATTGATCAATTATGCTTAAGTAACGTAATGGATACTGAAAAACATTGTAATCGTTAAATGCTTACCCATTAAGGTTCCGAGTAAGTTTTGATCCACAGAAAGAGATCCATCCTTGTTTACAATAACAACAACAGAACTATCAGCCTTCGTCGAAGGTCCATTAAGGTCCGTATAGTTTGTTATCACTGTGTTTGACATTTTTCATTGTAATCCATGCAACTGCCTTATGCAAGTCCTCTATTTTTAAACCTTAGTAGAATACATGCACCGATTCTATAAATGACGCATTCTAGTAAAGCAACGCGCTTGACGCCATTTTGAAATGAACTGCAAGTCGCGCGCGAGGCACTATCGTTTTGAACGTTCAATTCATGAAACGATGCTTGAGACTGTATCAAAACTGAAAATAATTGAAAAATAAACACATTAGAGACCTATACACACTGTCACAATAGATGCAACAAGAAAAACAAATTTAATTATAACCTCGCTAGACCCAATCGCTTATTTTTTTGACGTTCCACAGATAACACTACGCGCGGCGCGTGTAGGTACTACGTACATAGTTTATTAGTTTTATTTATCACACAAAAAGGCACTATTACACTATCCGACAAACTTAGCAAACATGTCAATTTTGTGAACGAACGCACGCAACCTTTGCCTTCGTCATTTCATTTCCATAGCTTAGTTTTTAGAGGTTATAAAAGTAAAAAGGTCTCTTGTCTTGTTTCCACCATGTTTCTACAGCGGATGTAGAGTAGAGGTGTTGTTAGATTTACATTAAATAAGAAGTGGCGATTTAAAACTTCATCATGAGTTATTCAAAATTTGATTTGACTTTTAAGATAGGTCAATATTTGGACCGTCACCTTGTGTTTCCTTTATTGGAGTTTTTGGCTGCTAAAGAGGTTGGTTTTCGTCATCAAAACATTAATTCATCAATATTGTATTTATTGCAATCTTAATAGTATTTCCGATGACATATAGTGCCAGAAATATGTTTAATTACTGCACAGTCATTACTAAACTGATTTCCTGTAGGCGGTCCAGGCCGTAATAGGAGCATTCAACCATTCGCCTGTAATGTAGAGGCAGACCATCACCGGTAGCAATCGCTTACAACAACTTATATCATTACAAGCTGCACAGTACTAGTACTCCTTAGTTCTTCTTAC
Organism: Choristoneura fumiferana; assembly: GCF_025370935.1. Taxonomy (NCBI): domain Eukaryota; kingdom Metazoa; phylum Arthropoda; class Insecta; order Lepidoptera; family Tortricidae; genus Choristoneura; species Choristoneura fumiferana. The sequence goes on along the minus strand of NC_133489.1, from coordinate 15,198,502 downwards.
TTGCTGATGTAATGTTTTAATCTGAATTGCTAAAAGCAAATTCTTCCAGTGAGAGATGTCCTTCCTAAACATAATTTAATCTTCTGCAAGGTATAATAATAATTATGTTTTTATTTACCACCTGTACTTAAACCTGCCCTCCAAAATTTCAGACCTATGATCAGTCAGAGCTTCTGCAAGCTAAACTGGAGATATTGAGCAAAACTAACATGATTGATTATGTTATTGACATAAGGAGAATGCTCTATCCTGATGAGGACACACCAGAGGTACACTTCATTTATTAATCTTTACCATTAAAATTAATTGATGCCATTTTTATTTGTTTTACTAGCTGTTACCTGCTACTTTATCTGTATCCTGTGAAGATCTTATTATCACATAAACAATACACCCTACAAACAAACAGGCAGACACACAAAACTAGCAGTTGCCTTTTTCCCAACTTTGTCAATGCACCAAGGGAATCTCATACTTTCTCTGAGTAAAAATAGTGTTTTATCAAACAGGGATAGTGTAGCTATTTGTTGGTGATAAAAAGAGAGAGACTTATTTGGCTCCATAAGTACCACCACCTTACAATAATAAAATAGACTAGACTAAAATTAGCACTAAAACTATGTTACTTGGTGACACGTCAGGATACCAAAAAGGGTCTCCACTCAGCATGTGTTGCTGCACATTATGTGCAGTAATGCTGGTTTTCTGTGGAGCCCAAAGTACAAACTAAGAAAGTTTACCTCTTTATTACATTAATATAGTCTAGCCTTAGTTTTATCTGCAATGAGGTCTAACCAAGATTTTAGTGATAGCCAAAAAAGTAGCCAGGTAGTGAGATTTAGTGACAAAAGAGAGTATGGATTATAATATATTTCTATATTTTAGGAAATCAAGTCCCGCAGAGGTGTTGTTTTATCTCAACTTCAAGAGCTCCAAGATGCAGTTGAGCCAGTGCTGAGGCTCATGCAGCGTGATGATGTCATGAAAACTGTAGAAACCATGAGGGATCCCAAAACTCTTATTAGTTATTTAACAACTAATAAAGAATTTGAGGTACACTCTTATCTTATTACATGGACTAGCCTTCATCTGCGGTTTTTCTCACTTAAACTATTGATCTGTCAGTTGAATCGAATTTCCGAAATGTAACTAAATCCCCATGAGAATTAAAAAAAAAAACTTGTTGCTCCTCATATAAATTGAATGAAGAATACCCTGGGCGAAATTCATATCTCTAGACTTAGCAATTTACATATTGTGTAAATCCTGATTCTACAGGAATATTGAAATAAAAAGTAACCTATGTGATATCTTAGAGATCAAGCTATTTGTGTATCAAATTTCATACAAATCTGTCCAGCTGCAGTAACTCGAACACAAGCCTTGCCTTATGAATGTGAGAAAAACAACCTTCTTATTTTCAGTTTAAAATCGAAATGATTGACAGCATGTACCGCCTGGCGAAATACCGCTATGAGTGTGGTAACTATGTGGAGTCTGCATCCTACTTATACTTCTGTCAGCTGGTCATGTCTCCTACTGATAAGGTAAGCAATAACTCTGATTTAAATTCTTGTCAGTAAAAAAATTGCTCAGTGAGTCACTCAATTAGTTTTATATTATTTAGTTGTTGTGCTATGTTTGCTAGTGTGTGTTTAAGAATTGACCAGAAAATAAAACTTATAACTCTCTTTATTAATTAAAAACTAAAAGAAACAGTAGCCTTGCAGTCAAAAAACATTTAGATCTATGATTACTCTATATCTATATAATACCTATTATCAATTAATGGTCTGTAAAATTTTCCAGTCCATGCACATTTCCATCTTCCAACATGTTGTAGACAATGTGGTCCTTTTGGTTCATATCCTGTAAAATCAACAAACTAGTTAGGTACTAAAAGTTTTATAATTGGGTGCACACATTGAAAGCAAGATTACTTACAATTTGCATGTTGTTATCATAGCGGGGATGATAGTGGTTCCTGTGACTGTGAAGTTGAGAAACAGAAGGGAACCATTGGGCACACAATTCACACTGATATACTAATATGCCAAGTGTCTTTATAAGACTTTGATTGCGATGGGTTTTAGTCATGAAATGATTGACTTTATACCTGAGAGAAATAAAGCATCAATTACTAATAATTTTAAATAATACTAAAGACAAGCCAGTCAGACCAAGGTAAAGTAAGTAAAGGTAGTTTGTGTCCTATTCTTTCTTCAAGAACTGAAGGAGAGACCTTTTGTTAAAGTTCAATATTTCTCACCTGTGAGCATATAACTGCTCATAGTGCCGGAACTTACGGTCACAAGCATTGCAAAGTAGAAGCTTAGGCAGATAAAACATATAACATGTTTTTAGCCAAGGACACAAAAGCCAATGCTGTTCAGCTGTCTTGTAAGATATAAAGGCCATTTCGCAAGCATTACATTCATAGTTATTAGCAGTAGTATGTGTCTTTGCATGTCTCAGTAAGCGAGGTATGCTTGTGAAAACTTTCTCACAGAATTCACATTGCAATAGTGAGGATGTTTTGATTTCTCTGACACAATCCATATTGTTGGATTGGCAGCACTGGGCAGCATGCTGAATTGCCACATTTTGATGTGGCCACACCTGAAAGCATTCTATGCAAGTCCATACAACCTGCCATCTTGGCTGAACATCCATTATTGAATGCCTTGTGGAATAGTGCCTTCTTAGTCCAGTTTCATACACAAAACATTTGCCACATGTATTACATGGATAAGACCGAATAGTCTTTGGGCAAGCAATATCTAGATTCTCCTTTTTTTTGGTATAATTTAGGGTTCTGTTCAACATGTGAATATTCTCCATGATACGAGCATTATTTTCTTTGACCCTCTCCAAACTATATTCTAGTGGACTAACAGCATGTTTTGCATTACTAGAATACATGTAATGATCTTCATAAACATTTTTATTGGCATTAACATCCTGTGTATTTGTAGTACTAGCATTGTCCATGACTATACCCTGCTGAAGATGTGATGACTGTGGTTGAAAACTCTGCGTAGTATCACTGTGGCCAATGTCACTGTAGTTGTAGATGTTTTGCAGTGATTTGAAGACAGTGTTGTCAGATACATCAACAAACCTACTTTCATCTCCATTAGTTTGTAAAAAACTGGTTGAGTCACTGAATGGTAGCTCTTCAAAATTGTTAATCTGTAATCCCTCCACCACTTTCGCACACGAGTCTAAATTAAAATATCCATACTCTTGCCCTGAAACTATTTTCACTACCAAATGCGACGATTTGGAGTTGGCCTTTTTCGAATTTTGTGATTCGCCATCCAACCAGTCACCGAATGTAGTCTGGTCATCTTCAATCGTGACATTCAAATATTTAAAGTTAACATCTGTTTCATATTTCTGAACTACCAATTTTGCTGACATCTTTGCGAATATGACTGAGCTGACGGATATGACTGTGACGTGATTGACAGTTGCTTTTTTTTTCTTTATGGAACTAAATTTTAGAAGGAGTTTTAATATCGAAATTATGTAATAAAACTTTTTGTGTTTTTAGAATTACTTGTCAGTGCTGTGGGGTAAGCTGGCCAGTGAGATATTGGTGCAAAACTGGGACGGTGCACTAGACGATCTGACGAAGCTCCGCGAATTCATTGACAACGGCGCGGGCGGTGCGGCCGCCACCAACATGCAGGCGCTGCAACAGCGCACCTGGCTGGTGCACTGGTCACTTTTCGTTTTCTTCAATCACGTCAAGGGGCGCGATCTCATCATTGAGATGTTCTTGTACAAGCCACTGTAAGTTTCATTATCATATTATTAAATACGAAAGTATCGATCTAATGATAGTTTTCATAATTTTCTCTTCAATACTATCAATAGTATCAATAGTTTAAGCATTAGTAGACAGCAATAATATCGATACTATCGATTGTATTGGACAAAAAGAGACATCAATGGTATCAATAGGCTTATTATAGATAGTGTGGCCTTTTTACCCGACTGCCCGAAGGAGGGTTATTCCGATGAAAGCTTTGATTGCAAACTATCGATTTTTCGGCAACACTAATTACTACCATTAGAGACTGTGCCGCCCCACTCCTTTTCTGAATGTGTGTACAAGATGACACTATCTCGCTCTACTAACTCCTCTGGTGCAAATTTAACGCAACATTTAGTTCTCGTAATATCTTCCCTGAATATCTAGACTTGGTAGAAATGAAATATGTACCTAACTAATGGCTATATCTCTCAATCTCATTTATCTATGTCTACATATCTACATATAACCTGTTGTTTTTAGGGATAAGTTATTTGCTGGTTCTTGTGGGTTGTTCCAAATAATAAAGTGGCTTGTACTTGACTCCGTTTTATTACTAACAGAGAAACACATGTTAGTATCCAGTGGCAATCCTGTGTCCCTGCAAGTTATATCTCCATTTTTGCCACAATGATGAATATAAGTAACGAAATATTGTTTTCTTAAATTGTGTTTGTTATTGAAACATAATGAGTTGATGCAAATCCGCTTCTCCTGAGGACATTATAGTATGAACTGACTGACTAACAACACTGACTACGGCAATGTGCTTTGTCGTAGTCAATAATCACTAACGAATACTGACAATGTGACAACAAAAGTATACAACCGAGGGAACTCCATACAACATAAACGAAAAGTGTTGCCTACTGCAAATAAAAGTTATGCGCAATGCAATCGAGGGTTTCCCTGTAATATGTAAACGGTTGCCAACTTGGAAGATTTTAATTCTATAGTTTTTATTAATTGACAAACCAATGTTACCTAACGCGTTATTCGTACCCCCCTCCCCCCCTGATTCGCAACGAAACGTTTTTTAATTCTGTGAAGTAACGCAATAAATAAACATACAAGAATTGCTTGTTTAATTATTGACCGACATTAACATATTACTTTTTTTTTATTAAGGTACTTGAACGCCATCCAAACGATGTGCCCGCACATCATGCGCTACTTGGCCACCGCAGTCATCATCAACAGATCGCGTAGAAATGCCCTCAAGGATCTTGTTAAAGTAATCCAACAGGAAGCTTACACATACAGGTAAAAAAACATGACTGATTGTATAAATCTGGTTTACATTGTTCTGGTAGCATTATATTGCCGGGCCGTTGGACTAACGACTTACAAGATATCGATCTAGCGCCACCTACCTAATTCAATTGGACTGATTTCACTAGAATAATATTGTAAACTGGGTTTTACAATATTTTTTATACTGGCAGGCTAAGCTACCATAGGAATCAGTCCAACAAATCAATTTGTTTTTGTTTTAGGGACCCCATTACAGAGTTCATTGAACATCTGTATGTGAACTTCGACTTCGAGGCGGCGCGCCGGAAATTAAATCAGTGCCAAGCAGTTCTGCTGACAGACTTTTTCCTGATTGCCTGTTTGGAGGAGTTCGTCGAGAACGCCCGGCTGATGATCTTCGAAACGTTCTGTCGCATCCACCAAGTTATCAGTATTGGGTAAATATTTACGAATGCACAGAGCAATACTTAAATTATGGTCAAATAAATCCGACCGGATGGCCAAGTGGTTAGAGAACCTGACTACGAAGCTTGAGGTCCCGTGGGGTTTGATTCCCAGCCAAGGCAGATATTTGCATGAATAATGCAAATGTTTATTCTTGAGTTTTGGATGCTTAGTTATGTATTATTTTATTACACGAATACGAATAACATTTCATCCATCCATCCCAGCCTATATACGTCCCACTGCTGGGCACAGGCCTCCTCTCAGAACAAGAGGGCTTGGGCCATAGTTCCCACGCGGGCCCAGTGCGGATTGGCAACTTCACACGCACCATTGAATTGCTTCGCAGGTTTGTGCAGGTTTCCTCGCGATGTTTTCCTTCACCGCAAAGCTCATGGAAAATGTCAAACGTAACGTCCGCACATGAATTTCGAAAAACTCAAGAGGTGCAAGCCGGGGTTTGAACCCACGACCCTCTGCTTGAGAGGCGATAGGTCAAACCACTAGGCCACCACAAATAACATGAAATTGAAAATTAATTAATTAAAAAAGTAAAATAAAAGTACAGTAGTAAAAGTAATAACTAAACTATAACTAGGTAAAAATTGTAAAAGATCCCCCCGCGGCATGGAACCAAAGATGCTGGCAGCATTTCCTCGCTGTATAGCAATGCTGATACGTTGTGCGAGGAAGCTGCCAACTCTTCTGTCCCCTGTGGTATCCGAAAGTCGTTTTGACAATTCTTTATAGAGGATTTTTGCGCTGTGCCCCACGGGACCTAAGGTCTCAACCCCGAATGGGACAAAGTTGTATTCAGGGCCGAGACCTTTGTATTTGTTTACCTTCAGTTTTTCCGCCGCCTCTGCTGCTGCACCAGCTTGATTATGTATTTAATTATGTATTTATCTATATAAGTATGTTATTCCGTTGCCTAGTATACATAGTACAAGCTTTGCTTAGTTTGGGACTAGGTCAATGAGGGCTATCGCGTATGAATTCGCCACTAGAGGCGCTAGTGTAGCGTGAGGTCTCCGAAATGTCAAATCTCATAGTTTTTGGGTGAGCTACGCGGGTTTATTTATAATTAAAATCATTTTGTGAATATTTTGCAATATCTGAAATTAATTATAGCAAATATACGTTCCGGGGCAATGAATGTCTGTGTTTTGAGACAGTTTTGTCTTTCGGAAACCTTTGTCCTCCCTTTTTTCCGAACAAAACGGGGACTATGCAACACTGGCATGCTCGATATTTTAATGGTATGGTTTTAAGGTGTATTAAATCTGATTTTAATCTAAACTTTGTTTTCATGCCCGTAATAACAGACTTTGAAAGCCATACTTAAAACCTCACGCAACAGTGCGCCATCTAGTGAGACAAAAAACGATAGCCCTCATTGGTGTCAAGTTTCCCATATATTTATTTATTTAGAATTAAGTTTGCCGTAACTTATAAATATGTACAGTGGAGCGTCGATTATCCGAACGTCGGTCAACCGAACGACCGCTTATCCGAACTGCTACGTACGTCCGGCGCGCGGCCGGATTTATTGATAAATTTTACCCTCGATAAAAACAATTTAACTGTCAGATTTTACGCAATCGACAATCAATGTTGCCGCTTCGTGCGCGTTGGCATTTGTTTTTTTTTTCTGCTCACTGTTCGATATTTATTCGAAAAAGACCTGGCAACACTGCGTCCGACCCGCGCGTACCTACCGTTTCCCCTCTCCCGTCACCCGTACTACAGTGCTCGCGCACTTGTCGCGACTTTTTAATTGTACTCGTGAAACTCGTGTGTCACTTCCAAGTACCCGCTAGTCGATAAACTAAATTTTGCCGCGTTAAAGTACTCTCGATTTAAAACTCGATTATCCGAAAATACCGGTTTTCCGAACACCCATGTCCCCCAACAATTAGTTTGGATAATCGACGCTCCACTGGATTTGCAAGTAAGACTATTTTTATTTCAGGCTTTTCTATTTATATTTTTTTATTACTGGACTATGATGATATCTCGTACCAAATTTAAAGTCTATCCAATTTTAGAAAGGGGAATTTTATCATACACAAATAAATTCTCAAATATTGCTCATGTTCTTAGGGTTCCGTAATCAAATCACGCCGATAAAATGATAGATATTAAAGCATGATTTTGAAAATCCTGTAAGTATATGTAAAGTGTAATGTTTTTCAATCACACATGCGTTTGGAAAATATTAACCAAGTTGCAATATGCAATATTTTATTTTAATAAATACGTATGTATGTATGTATGAAAAAAAAATAACTATTTTTGATTTTCCACAGCATGTTGGCCGAGAACTTGAACATGCAACCAGATGAGGCTGAATGCTGGATCGTAAACCTCATCCGTAATGCCCGACTTGATGCCAAGATCGACTCGAAGTTGGGTCACGTGGTGATGGGCGCACAACCGCTCTCGCCCTACCAACAACTAGTCGAGAGAATTGACTCACTCGCCGTGCGATCGGAAGCACTTACCTCGTTAGTCGAGCGCAAACACAAAGCCCGTAATCAAGACGTAAGTTCAATTGACATACTCAAAAAGCAACACTTGACATGCCTTCTCACGAGAACTTACTATCCCTTCATAATAATTGATTATTGCGCTAAACCTACAGTAAACAATTATTTTATTTATCGTTCCAAGTTTGAGTTTTGTATGTTTAACATGCTCGGCCCCGGCAACTATCCACGAAGCTCTTATGCTATGCCTATGCATATTCCACAGCAGTCACTTCTATGCCACTGACACGTATACGTGTCACAGACGTAATACGTTCCGGTGTCTGTGACTTTTTAGGTCTTACTCCTGTACCAGTGACACATATGTCATGGCAAAATAATTCGTACCTCCTAAAGGCTAGCATAGCGTAAGGGCTTAGCGGAACGTTGTCGGAGCCGAATGCGATCGACTAATCTGTCACGCTAGGCATAGCGCATATCCCACAGCAGTCTCAAATACGTGTCACTGGCATAGGAGTAAGAAATAAAAAGTCAGACGTTGTGTCACTAGGGCCGAACGTGTTAAGCCGCATTTAAAGAAAGAAAGAAATAAATACATTTATTCACAACACAGCAATAGACAACACTACACAAGACACAACACAAGCCGTCACAACACACTGCATCAGATAAATGTGAATGCAACCATATAAAATGTATGAAACTGATACCGTTCTGATGAGTCGCGTACGATAGAACAACAGATAAATGTGAATATGGCTTTAATCGAGATAGAACGAAAAGTAAAGGAGGTCCCCATACAAAAAAAGTTGTTTCTGTTTTATTTCTATAATAAAAGTATTTTTGCCTCTGACCTCTCATCTCCTCGTCTCTGAACCCTCGGTGCACGAACTCTACTCGCACTTAGCCGCTTTTTTCATTTGGGCGTTATTATATGTGTTATATTTTGTTGCAGATCCGTTGGGGTGCCCAAGAATTCTAAGTTATCTGTTTCATCAGTTTTACCACTTGCAGATATTGGTCACACAGCTCATTCCAGCTAATGTTTTGGATCACGCAATTTATAATAAATAAATAATAAATACATACAGTGAGTTTTTTATTTCTCACAAGTCTTTTTTTCCACTTCAGTATTATGTTTTCAATAGTGTAGTGATTTACAAATAACATTATAAGCTTCGCTGATGTCCAAGATATTTTTTTTTACTTTGTGTTTACCATAATTATATTTGGCTATCATAAGAAGAAATTGAAGGGAAACAGTAAGCAAAACATTATTTTTTTTGCAAAGTAATGGTCAGCATTTTTAGGTTGGGTATACATTCAAAAATCAAAATAATTTTAAATTATTTTTTATTTTTGCTTTTGTTCAACATAATAATAAATTAAATACCTACTAGTTACTCAACTGGTTTGATAGTAATAAACCTAGACAGAATAAAGGCAACCAAAATTGTTGAGAGCACAAAGATCACAACAAACATGTAAAATGTGTCTTCTGAGAACACATCCGTAAATGCCGGTATGTGACTATAGAATTCCTCCACTAATTGGAGGAATCCACCTTTCTTGTTCTTTGCCATTTTTCTGTTACTTCTTTTTGATCTTCTTCTTCTCTGATTTAGTTTGTATTGTCGAAACTGGTTGCTCTACAGGTGCAAGTGCCGAGACGTGTTTGTTTAACAACTGAAGGAGCTCCAAGCAAGTTAAATTGCCACTTTTTAATGTAACTTTCTTGAGATTTGCTGTTTCTGCAAAAAAAAGTTTTTATTGAGTATTTGGAAACTCAGGTTAGTATTGATACTATGACATTTCCATTAACAAGTGTGCAAGGTTCAATCGAGATAATATAATAAACTAATCAGAGAGAGTTACTTTTAGATTTATAATAAAGGTGAAAAAACTCATCCACCCCTATAATAGATTATTATTTGGAAGTTTTAAACACAGAGCAGATCTAATTTTTCTAACAACAAAGCTTGTTTTACCTGCAATAGAAGGGGTAATTGTAATATCCACAATGGGGTCACTGCGATTGCACAATATCTCTGTTTTCAGCGAACAGTTTGGATTTGTTAGAGCAATTTTTGATGAACTTATGTAGTGTAGAAAATTCCTGAAAAAGCAATAATTAATAATTTTAATTGGTTTGCTTAGTGTAAGCAAAGGGTTAATAAAAACAGTAATATTTATTTGCTAATGCATGAATATGGAACTGAATAAGTTCTAAAAAATTAATATCAAGCACATACCTGTAAAGATACTTCGAGGAAATAGGTATACCCTCCTGAGTTCTGACCTTTTTTAACGAACTTAGTGCTTAAGACCTAGACATGGTTGACCTGCTTTGTTATTTTGGATATTATTCAAAATTCTTAGAATTCTTTATTCCATGAACAATTTGTACTTCATAAAGTACATTCGGCCATTATTCTGTGTTAATTGTTCTTCATAAAGTACGCGAGGGCTCAGGAGGATACCTATGTACAATGTTAATAAATAACATGCTCAAAGTTAACTAAATTTAAATTATTTGCTGACTCATAACGTGAAGGAATATCGTTCAGGCATATCATGCACACACTAAAATGCGGCAGCAGTAGCGGGAATAAAATCAACCAAATCGGATAACATTTGACGTTCTTGCTTGCTTACCGTGTCTCTGTAACATTATCACTAAAAGGATCGAATTTAACAGTAATCCTTTTCGCAGCCTTTAAATTTACGGCCTTTAGTTGTTTTCCGATAGCAGAAACTACTCCACCAGACCTTCGTAAAGTTCCACTGAAAGGAATCGACATAATAAATATAGATATTTAGAATTTTCAGGAAGAAAATGCAACCCTATCTATAGATAGCTCTATATAAATAGGATGAAAATACGTTTCTGAAGATAGTTAGCTAAAAGGATGCCAGGAAGCGGCTGTCAAGTGTCAACGTAACCTAACAAAAATAACTTATAAACTAACGAATTATCTGGTTTATGCAGTATGTTTTTGTAGATTTATTGAACGTTATTTCTACGTTTTATTATGATTATCTATCACGATATATCAAACTGTTTCGTCATGCATATGTAAAAGTTGAAACTGTCTCCGTAAAATCAATGTATTAAAGGGGCAGGGTTGCCAGCCGTAAAAAAACCCTTGTACTATGCAGCTAAGAATCTCGCATCTAAAACGTGCTAAAACCAAAATTAAAGCATATTACACTATTGGATTTAGGACATTTTACTCAATAAAATAAAACTTGCAAGTTTCCTACTAAATAAAACTTACAATTAAAATCACAAAAAAACTAAGTTTGTTTATATTATTATTACGAAACTGTAGGGCTACTACGAAACTCTAAACTCGAAGTTCGTATCGTATCGTCCCTCTCGCTCTCGTATTAAATAGTACAAGTGACAGAGGGACCGCACGACAAGAACTTCGAGTTTCGAGTTTCGTAGTAGTCCTGCTGCAAATAATGGTGGTGCCAAATGTTGTACGAGGTTGATAGTGTCCCCAAAACGTAGTGGTTAATTCTCTTTGGTGTCCTCGGTCGTACCGTACGGAAGGCCACAAATCTCGTATTTGTACGTACGAGGAACCTCGTACGGTTGGCAACCCTGTGAAGGGGCCACTTCATTATTCGTTAAGTTGGATTTCTTTTCTTTGGTTGGATTGGTTGGATTGGACAGGTAGAGATAAAAAAAAAACACCGTTTGAACCCGCTTTTACTAGGAAATTGGATCAACGACAATAATATTCTATAGTTTGTAGTCTATGGTATAAGAAATTGTCAAACTAAAACGAGGAGGCAGGGGAGACTAATCTGTGGGGGAGACGTCAATTTGCAGCAGACCATAATCCACATCGTTAATTGATCACATTAAAGCAAATTTAGCACGAGGAGCTATACAGTTGTTAATTTTACACTTTTCGTTAATTTAATCAGAAATCAAGATGTACCCCGTTGGTCAACGTTAGTATCCATCCGATTTAGCGATCGCTACCTCGGCTAGTAAAGAAGCACGTCCTTTGTTTGATTGCCCTAAATATTGGCATTATGTAGCAAAATCAAGTTCTTATAAATAACACTGTGTTTATGATGTGTTCGTATTTCAATTGGTGATTATTGGTTTAGCTCCAGCGGGGGAAACGAGTGGTAGTGCAGTGGGTGTGTCTGGAGGAGTGAGTGCTGCAGCGGGGAGCACGGGCACGACGGCTGGGCCTGCGAGTGCAGCTCCGACGACTGGCACGCCGGGCGCCGCGGGCACCCCCGGCGCGGCGACCATGGCGCTCGCCTCGCCGGCCGCGGCGCCGCCGCCCGACCTACCCGTGCTCACGTGCCCGCGGCGCCCTAACCTGGGCCACGAGGGACGCCCAATTATGTTGCGAGCCAACCATTTCCAAATATCGATGCCCCGAGGATATGTCCATCATTATGATGTTAATATACAGCCGGATAAATGTCCAAGAAAGGTAAGTATTCATTTCTAATTAGCCAGTTCTATAAAGCAATTTAGGGTCCTCCACTATCCACAATATTTTATGTCCTCCTTAACATGCATAATGATCAGTCTTCTTACATCATTTTTTCAGCTTCTTTCTATCACATGGTATAGCATGAGGGTAGAAAGAAATGATGAATGTGATTGGAGGCGCCCAAGTGTTGGACAATTCAGCCTCTGAACTTGGCTTCTGCTATACAGTTTTAATTTTGACTGTTAATTGAATATTTACCATTTTAAAATGTGTAAATATTATTTAGTTTGATGCCTCAAATCATTACTTCTTCACTGACTTTCTGATTATTACAGGTGAATAGAGAAATTGTAGAGACTATGGTACATTGCTACAATAAGATATTTGGTGCCCTGAAGCCAGTTTTTGATGGCAGAAATAATTTGTACACAAGGGATCCTTTGCCCATTGGTAATGACAGGGTTGAGCTGGAAGTCATCTTGCCAGGGGAAGGAAAAGACAGAGTTTTTCGTGTAACTATCAAATGGGTTGCTCAGGTAATTAAAACCTCATTACTTAATTGCAGTACAATTGTAAGAGACAAAAATAAATAAATTAATTACACTCTTATATTTTACCCTCAAACGATCATTAATTGTTAATGATCTTGAATTCTTTATAAATATCACATGATTAATTAAATAATTAAATTGGATTTTAGGTGTCACTCTTTGCACTCGAAGAGGCTCTAGAAGGTCGCACAAGACAGATTCCTTATGATGCCATTTTGGCTCTGGATGTGGTGATGCGGCATTTGCCATCAATGATGTACACTCCTGTTGGCCGTTCATTCTTTTCTTCACCTGAGGGGTACTACCATCCCCTTGGTGGTGGCCGAGAAGTTTGGTTTGGTTTCCATCAGTCAGTGAGGCCAAGCCAATGGAAAATGATGCTAAATATTGATGGTAGGAACAATATACATAAATACACTTATCCTTATACTACCCACATTTTTTTTTAAGAAATGTGCACATGTAGATATTTAATTTTAAATTTTATTTCAGTGTCTGCAACTGCTTTTTACAAAGCCCAGCCAGTCATAGAGTTTATGTGCGAAGTGTTAGATATCAGAGATGTTAATGACCAAAGAAAACCACTAACTGACTCGCAAAGAGTCAAGTTTACTAAAGAAATAAAAGGCCTTAAAATAGAGATAACACATTGTGGCACTATGAAGAGGAAATACCGTGTCTGTAATGTCACCCGCCGGCCAGCACAAATGCAATCGTAAGTTTTCCATTCATCCAAATGGTTCTCCGCTGCCAAGAATTTTAAATTAATAAGGAACATAATTACCATTAATGGTTTTTAATTAGGCTATTATTGACTCAAAGCACAATTTATTTTGTACTTAGGTTTAGATACAGTCAAAAAGCTATTTTCTTATCATTATGATGTAATAAAATGTACCATTTGTGTCCATAAAGTTTCCTGTCCTATGAGGAAAGTGCATGTTATAAATCGAAATTGTTTCCTCCAACCAAACATATGGTGACTGCAGTAAAAAGCTCATAATTCACAAGCTCAGATGCACATTGTATTATGAAATTAAAAATTTAATTCTAGTTAGCATTTAGGCAAGTGAAGAAATGCACTATGATTGTTGTGATAGTATGTTTCTGTAACCATTCTTAGTAAAGAATGCAGTAGCATATACTTAGTATTGTATTTCATGGTACGAAATAGGATCCTTGGCATTATGTACTTGGATATCAAGTGGTTTCATCATGTTCTAGTATGAGGAAAAGATGGGGGCAAACTAGGGAAAGGTCATCTCATCATCAATGTATATTATTTGCCTGATCTAAAACTAGTAATAATGGCTTAATTCATCTCTTCAGGTTTCCCCTGCAACTGGACAATGGTCAAACTGTGGAATGCACAGTTGCCAAATATTTCTTGGATAAGTACAAGATGAAGCTAAGATATCCTCACTTACCATGTCTACAAGTGGGCCAAGAACACAAACACACGTACCTGCCTCTAGAGGTGTGCAACATAGTGCCTGGCCAGAGGTGCATCAAAAAATTGACAGACATGCAAACCTCAACTATGATCAAGGCCACAGCACGTTCTGCTCCCGATAGGTAAGTATTTGAGGAAATTTTGTATATTTGTGGATAGCATTTGATAATGATTTTACTATATTAGGTGGTTGTATGAATGTTATTAACAATTTAGATTATTTTGTTTTGTAATTTTTCAGTTAAAAAGTATGAGATTGCCAGTCATTTTTTTTTTATTGGAAAATTGTGACTCATTTCAAATATTGTAACTTGTTGGACTATGAGAATAAAGTTTTAACATGCATTGTCTCTGGTTGTTAAGGTATCTTTCCGATGTTAGCGATCATGAACGGGTACCGCGATCTACTGTTCAAGTGTGAACTTAGTTGCGCGACGCGGTTGCTTGCATCCGTCAGTGCTTCATACTAAACACTGGGTGACGTGAGTGGTATTGGCGTCACCGGTCGCGGTCTCCAACATCGGGAAGCTACCTTTAGAGTACACTTCCATTGAGACAGCGGAACGGAGACGAGCAGAACTGAACAATCACAACACATTGTTCCATTCTTCACATTTTGACTTGTCACTATCATTTATCCATCAGAGAGCGTGAAATCAACAATCTGGTCCGTCGCGCCAACTTCAACACTGACTTGTACGTAAAGGAGTTTGGCCTGACCATCTCTAACAATATGATGGAGGTGCGCGGGCGCGTGCTGCCGCCGCCCAAGCTGCAGTACGGCGGACGCGTGTCGTCGCTCGGCGGACAGGTGGGTGGGTCTTCGCCTCGTGGTCAGGAACAAACTAAAGCCGAACCATCGTCACACATACATAACGATATATACGAACAGAAGAAAAATACCTGAAATTCTTAGTCCCCATTGGTGTGCCACTAAAACATCATATAACATTCATTCATTAATTTAAACAAAGATTCCTAAATTGACTTGTTGTTTTATGGGAGGATGCAGGAGGGAGGAAGCATCGAACTGGTTGAACATGGGTACGTACGTTTTCCTGTTTGCCGTCAATATTTTTTTTTTTACAGGCGCTGCCGAACCAAGGTGTGTGGGACATGCGCGGGAAGCAATTCTTCATGGGCGTGGAAATCCGGGTGTGGGCGATCGCCTGCTTTGCGCCGCAGCGGACTGTGCGCGAGGACGCTCTCAAGTCAGTACCAAACGACGCCATTTTACTAATATAGGCATTATCTATTCTGTTATATTAATATGCAAGAATATGCAAGTTGAACAGATAACCAGGGGGGGAGAAAAGTCCCCGAGTGGCGTGGCGACTAGAAGACGAAGCGTTGGAAGGCGTCCCACCAGGTGGATCGTGAGAGTTGCGAGCAATCGGTGGATGCAAGTGGCGGGTAGTTGTTCATTGTGGTGTCTTCTGGCTGATAACGATAAAGTGTTATTTTGTTTAACAACTTTTTACGAATTCATTTTGCTTTCTACATATTGCGTCAAAGATACGGTTTTTAGTGTCAACTCGAATAATGACTAAAATTCTGATGGAAATAATCTCTCACTTCGACGTATCCAACTAGATATACGCAATTCGGTCCCGCTGCCAGTAAAGCGGAGTTTACACGGTACGAGTAAAATATCCCAGTAGCAATACCAATAATTGCCTTGACATCGTAACAGTTCGCTAGTGCGCAATCTATAGCTACTCGGATGATTTATCCGTATTATCAAAACCCAAGCATTAAGGAAGAAAAAGCAATATTCATTAGCCTCAACTGATGGGTACTTTTACAGAAACTTCACTCAGCAACTGCAAAAGATCTCAAACGACGCGGGTATGCCGATAATCGGGCAGCCTTGCTTCTGCAAGTACGCCACAGGGCCCGACCAGGTGGAGCCCATGTTCAAATATCTCAAGTCCACCTTCGTCCAGCTGCAACTCGTCGTAGTCGTTTTGCCTGGAAAGACGCCCGTCTATGGTAACTATTCTTCCGATAGTTGTTCCCACAGATTCCAGACTTGATACATCTCTCTGAAATACTGGATAATCTCCAAGACTGCTCAATGTTTCTTTATCGAAGTTCTATATCCTTATAAATATAAATATAATCCTTACAATTCAATATTTGCTAAAAATCGGTTCAGCCGTTTTTGAGATATTGAAATTTGAAATGACAATGTGGAGGATATTTCAAGTTTTCTACATTGGTTAGGTTAATCTTAGAAAATTGTATAGTAGAGCAGGCGCCAAGGGAAGTTGCGTATGCAAAATTAGGGGACCGCATTCTGTGAATAGTTTTTAACTCGAAAAAGCTTGCAAATTATGATTCTGAATGTTGTCAGGAGATCTGGTGGTCCATTCTTTTTATATCCCATCCCTTAAAACATCATGTAAATGGACTGACAAAATGGCTTTTGGAACATTTTAATAACTAATTTCGTGATAATATTACATTTTTTACAAGCTTTTATACATATATACGGAGTCAGTTGATAACTATTGAAAATACAAACTGAAATACAAATGCACAGAAAAACCAAAAAAAATAAGACCAGCGCTGGGAATCGAACCCAGGTCCTCGGCATTCCGTGCCGCGTGCTATACCGCTACACTACCGCTGGACAACGGTACAGACACGAATTTCTCCTATGCACCATATATCTTAGCCTGTTTGTTTCTTATTTAGACACTAGCGACATCTATAATGTAGCCCTCATCGAGAAACTTTCAGCACTCCATTGGAACTAACCGCTCACCCGGACAAGAGTTATCGTTATTAAGCAATTAAATTAAGATGGTTGATTAGTGATTACTTTTATTTTTAATAATAAGAAAAAAGTATTTCATTAAAAAAAATATTTTTAATACAAGCTTTTTTTGTTGATTGTACTTTTATCGTCATCTAAACTACATTTCCGTGTCAAATTTCAAGTCGATGCCATTAACCGTTGAAGAGTACCATTCTTCAGAGACGATCCTAGTTGGACCACCAGAATGTCACTATCTGATTATTGTATTTTCATCAGATTTACATAAGTATGCCAAATTTCAAGTCAATCCGGCTACTGGAAGTGGGTTAAATTCAACTTGCAAGATTTGATTCGCACATTTGTACATACAGACATACATACATACAATGCAAGTTAAATGAAAGCTTGTAAAAATAGGATATTGACAGGAAAATAATTATTAAAATGATTTACAACCATTTTTTCAGTCCATTTACATGATTTCTTAGGAGTTCAAGTATAAAAAAAAATTGGACCACCGGACCTCCTGGCAACATTTAGGGGCTGTTTCACCATCCATTGATTAGTGTTAACTGGCGGTTAGGTGTGATGCCGTCTCTATTTGTTTTGTTCGAATAGACGGAGACGGCATCACATTTAACCGTCGGTTAACGCTAATCAATGGATGGTGAAACAGCCCCTTAGAATCATAATTTGCAAGTTTTTCTGAGTTTAAAACTATTCACAAAATGCGGTCCTCTAATTTTGCATACACAACTCCCTCCAGAACCGGCTCTATAGTTCTCACAGAATTCTTCGGAGACGAAGTCGTGGGCAACATATAATATTAAATAACTTTATTGTTTTGTCAACAGCGGAAGTAAAACGAGTGGGAGACACGGTACTGGGCATGGCGACGCAGTGCGTGCAAGCTAAAAACGTGAACAAAACTTCGCCGCAGACGCTGAGCAATTTATGCCTAAAAATTAACGTCAAGCTTGGCGGAATCAATTCTATTCTGGTGCCGTCACTACGTCCAAAGGTAATTTTTTATATTTCATAATACTAATACTTTCTGTATTTGTGAGATTGAACACCTTGAAAACTGTTTATTGCCTTTCAACTGGATTTCGTTTTAATAGTATTAATTTGTCGGTACAGTTAATTTATTGCCACTATCTCTTCCTTTGCCAAACTTTCGACAATAACAGCTGCATTTTCACTTAGTGTCCTCAACAGTTGAATCTTCTTTTTATTGTAAATGGAAACACTTGAGCGAGCGAACATATTTATTTGGTGATTGTCAGTTAAAATCGCACGAACGAATTGGTCAATCATTCAAAAATGTAAAATGTTGTCTCTACTAAATGTTGAGACTGATGACTGATTAAGCTGATTCCATAGGAATATCGGATCAATCACGTAATTTAAGCAGCTAAGCGTGAAAGAAACACATACACAAACTTTCGGTTTGATAATATTTAGCAGAATTCATTACAATTCAGCTTCTACAATTGTACGTAACCTGTATTTATGTTAACTAAAAACTTTATTGTACAAAAGAAATGAAACTAAATACATTTGGCAAACTTTGAGATACTTGTACAAAGGCGGACTTATCCCTTAAGAGACCGTTCCCACTTGTCGGGTATCGGATCCGTTTCGTGTCGGATGTCGGTCATTTCTATAGATAATCGGTGTCGGACAAGTGTGAATAGCTTCATATAAAATGTTCTTCAACTGGAATGTCCGATTAAAATCCGAGTCCGATATCCGACAAGTGGAAAACAGCTCTAAGGGATGTGCATCGTGCGTGTCGCAGGTGTTCAACGAACCCGTGATCTTCCTGGGCGTGGACGTGACGCACCCGCCGGCTGGCGACAATAAAAAGCCGTCTATCGCGGCTGTGGTGGGCTCCATGGACGCGCACCCCTCGCGGTACGCCGCCACGGTGCGCGTGCAGCAACACAGGTCATTCAATTACGAAGATCGGGAATCGTAAGCTTAAATCCCGGGCCTGGCGGGCTAACGCACCCTCTGGGTGCACCCCGAGCGGGACGCGTTTGCCCACCAAGCCCGGGTTTTTTCGCTTATGGCTTTTGATGGGAATATTATATTTATACTTTCAGTATTGGGGTTGTCAGAAGCGCGCTTATGGCTTTTTTTTTTAAATTGACGATCATTCCATCCAAATTTATATGGGCATTAGATATATCGGAATATATTCTAGTTCATTGGAATTTTAACAATCGTGTATAAACATAGAGCCAATTGACATGGGTACGGACAACAGGTTGTCTTCATAGCCGGTGATATCATCATATTACACTTTTTGGATTGCTTATGGACTATGATGACATCATTAGGGAAATGTCAATTGAATATGCATTTACTTATTCACAATACGATATAAGACAGCAATAATAAATTGGCTTATTTTTTGTGACCTATGGAAACGCAATTCTCCGTAGATTTTGTATGGTAATATCAAACTGTAACATGAGTGCATTGGCCAACTCTATTGACTAATTGCCTACTATTTTTTTTTATTCAAATCAACTAAAACTCAAAATTCTCAGTTAGTTGGGGATTGATCTGGTTTACAGGGTTAAAACAATTTGGTATCAACTATCCTATTTTCACATTCCAATTAATAGTTAATATAGCTCTAAATATGTAAACATTTAACAGACTCTAGCGCTTTTAGCGCTAGAGTCGTATTTGCTTATTTACTGTTAACTCTAATAGATATATCTAATACCAACTGTAGTTTGCATCAAAACGTTCTAAAGCCGATAAAGGTATCTAAAATACGTGATATGATGGTACATTCACGTGTTTTGAACATCTTTGCGCATTTATTACGCCTGATGCGGACCATGTTTAAAACTGTTCACTGGCATTAGTAACAAATTTGTCGTGAGTCTACGAATCTGTTGCTTGCGCGCAGTGTACATGAAGATCTGATTGGCATTTTAGTCACTGACGCGTACTTATTGGCATTAGCATCAGTTCATACTGAAAGTTTCATCTATATTTATTTATATCATACATAAACACGTATCATATTTAAAGTATCGCTTTCATACGCTGTTGGAATTGTTCCCGTGGTTCACCCTTATGCATGGCGGAGTTACAAATTGCAGACAGGAGATTGTTCATGAGATGAGCAGCATGGTTCAGGAGTTGCTGATTATGTTCTACAAGAGCACGGGCGGGTTCAAGCCGCACCGAATCATCATGTACCGCGACGGTATCTCCGAGGGGCAGTTCATACACGTGCTGCAGCATGAACTCACCGCCGTCAGGGAGGCTTGCATAAAGGTAACTTACTTGCACATGTCATTGGGGATAGTCCAAATCAGCTTATCTATCGCACTAGCCTAGATACGCGATAATAATAATAATGCAGATGCATTACGTGTTGTTTTACAGGGGATTGTTTTAACTTAAAATTATTTATTTCAACGATATTTGTGGTGTCAGACAACTATGGACAAATTTACAAAATTAGAAGTCCGTTGTCCAAGTTAAAAACAAAAAAAAACTAGTTGTCAACGAAATATAATATAGCTACAGCTAAAAAGAAGAATCATCGATGGAATATATTAAACCATTTACTTTATGCAGTTGGAGGCGGAGTACAAGCCGGGAATCACGTTCATAGTGGTGCAGAAGCGGCACCACACGCGTTTGTTCTGCGCTGACAAAAAGGAACAGTCCGGCAAGTCGGGCAACATCCCGGCCGGCACCACCGTGGATCTCGGCATCACGCACCCCACAGAATTTGACTTTTATCTCTGCAGTCATCAGGGCATCCAAGTATGTACAAACATTATTTAGTTACCCGATTATTAGAAGTTATTAGAATTTTTTGCGACAAAATGCTAAATTCATGACGAGAAGTCAGGAAATTCTTTGGTGGATGGAAATGTGCGGACGCGAGAACTTATTATGTTGAATCGTTCTTCAATCGTACCGGTATGGCTTCAGCCTTAAGTCAAAACTAGACTCAAAAACAACCTATTTAACACGCTTATATCTTATATCAGCTTAGAATTTTTTGAACTTGATTCTTTATCTATTTGTTATTATGGTATTGACACGAAACATGGCAATTATGTGTGGTTCTGATGATAATACAATAATATGGTACCATTGAGCTGATCTGATGACTGGTGATGGAGCCAAAAGCTGGGCACTGGAACACCAAGTCAGAACAACGTAATGTAGCCGTGTTAGAGCTTGTTTGAATTGTCTCAGGGTGTACTTTGACCAAGAATGGTATCCAGGGTGTGATGGTGGAGCTTTCAGGAAGGACCATTAAAATGTGTTTTTAGCTTTTTAGGCTGCGTTTCCACCAAAGATGTGCGAGGAATGTTTGTCATGAACCAATAGAAATGCTTCATTTACTTAACCTCGCTCCGCTGAGCTGATTCCATTAGAGCTGTCCTGTACGAGGTAAATAAAGCGTTTCAATTAGTTCATGGTCACTTTTTTTTCACTTAGGTTAGGTTGCAAGCCCCGTTCTATTTGGGTCGATCAACTTTTTCTTGTCACTCGTTGCTATAGTTCGGTATCCTGAGTGACTCTTTAAACCGTAAGTTTATAGGATTAAAATTTGCCTAACACGCATTTTTGTGGTAGTTTTAAGCCTCTTCTATAATTGGTCATCTAATAAGCATGTTGGTATAATGTGACACAACGATTCTTTTATTAAACTGTATTAAGGTGGTTTTCCACCGGCGAGGCGAGACGAAATTGAAATTTGTATGGCGGCGCCCGCAGCTGCCCGCGGCGGCTCGCGGCGGGCGCGCGATAATGCATACAAATTTCAATTCTCGTCTCGCCTCGTCTCGTCTCGCCTCGCCGGTGGAAAATCACCATTACCCTTGTCCCCTCGCTGTCGGGACATAATAACAACAAGAAATAGTTGATCCACCCATTTACAACATTACTATTAAACGATGCGGTGTTCTCTTTCTTCTTCTTAGTCGTTACACTATTGACAGAGTGGTCGTGTTCGTCATCATATCCGGTGGTGATACGGCGCACGGCGCACGGCGCACTATCCGTCGCCATTCCTCTCTCACCGTTTCCTTCCTGGTGCATTGAAAGTGCGTTTGATAGTGCGGTGTCCAGTAGATGTTAACAGGTTGTGTTGTGTCAGGGCACGTCGCGGCCGTCGCACTACCACGTGCTGTGGGACGACAACCACTTCGGGTCGGACGAGCTGCAGTGCCTGACGTACCAGCTGTGCCACACGTACGTGCGCTGCACGCGCTCGGTGTCCATCCCGGCGCCGGCCTACTACGCGCACCTCGTGGCCTTCCGCGCGCGGTACCATCTCGTGGAAAAGGAGCACGACTCCGGCGAGGGCTCGCACCAGTCCGCCTGCAGCGAGGACCGCACGCCCGGCGCCATGGCCCGCGCCATCACCGTCCACGCCGTCACCAAAAAGGTCATGTACTTCGCTTAGACGCGTCCCACCATCCCGACGAGGGCCGTTCGCTAACCTGTTTGGCAGTGCAACCGGATTATGAGACTCCATCTGAGACGTTATGAACGTTTGATTCAGGCAGCACCACACGGAAAATAGACTCGTTTGAGCCCATATCAGCTATTTTATAAATGTTATTCGTCGATTATTATTATTATTTTGTAGGTATAGTTGCTCCGTGATCCATTGCGTACGCTGTGCTGCCCATGTAGCATTTCTTTTTAGTTAACTATAATAAAGTCAATTTAAACATTCTTTGTTCAAATTAAATGGTACTTGAGTGTGTCGAATGCGGTTTGGATCCTAAGCTACCTACGCGTTGTTGGTATAATTGTTTATTTTATTTATTTATTTTCATCAACAAATACAATTTTTATTATTTTACCTTTCGCCTGGTTTATTCTGTAAGTATAGATATCTATACCAAGGCCAAGCGAAGTGCACGGCTCTAAAGAAAGGCGGATCTACCGTTGCTAGTTTAATCAATGATGTTTAAAGTTCAGTGCTCAAGATATCTGCGTCTTTTTGTTCTCTTACCTGAAACCCTGTGTTATGCAACAATTTTCCTAAGGTTCAATTTAACATTGAAATTGAACAAAATTTTCAATTGAATGTCTAACTTCAAACATTTCTATGTTAGACCTTACTTTACATATCAAACAAAATAAAGTAACGTTTTCGCAGCTGCAAAAGAGATTTTGCGATCGATCTATTTATATCAGGGTTTCCCAACCTTTATTTCGCAGAGCCTCCCCGAACCAAAAATAATATTTTCATGCCCCCCTTAAGTTTCAACAAAAATAAGCAACAAACATTTTTTTGTGATTAAATACCAATTAAATACCGAAGCAAACAAAACAAATTCGAAACAGTTAAATATTTAAATATGTAGGTAAATACCTACGCGTTAAATAGTTTTCCTTTTTTCGGAAATGCAAAAGTAACTATTAGGTTGGGAAGTCCTGATTTATATCTTACCTACTTTACTGATCGGACTAAATTTAATGACGGCAAAACATTGATTTCGAGTTATTATAAGTTTATTTCTAGTTCTAGGATTAAGTAGCAAACTACGTTGTGGAAATGGCATCTGCATTATTTAATATATACATGTGGTAGCGTCCCGTACACTCCTGAAAGACCAGAATGAAATAACGTCGCGGACTGTCATTCGAATGTTTATTTTATTTATTACAATGGAACAGTGCTACTCTGTTACTTAAAGCCTGCCAAATGTCTAGTGTACAAGTAAGATTGCACTACGCATAAATCTATTTTGCATTAGGAATAGAATATTGAAATAAGTTATTGTTAATATAATTATGAATCTAAACAAGGGAAATACACATTGTTAGATGTAAGTGCACATTAAACTTGGAAGCATAGCATTTTCTTATTAGTAAAGGGTACCATGTATTACAATAAAATATTAATTTCTCTTGATAGTATATATTAAAATTTAAATTGATATGTTTTAACAATTGAGAGGCATTATGAGCTTGGATTGAAATTAACATTATCAGACATATAAAGATGAGATGATTTAAGAAATGTGCTTTTAAGTTCACATGTCCATTTCTTATGCCATGTAATTTATGGATTTGCCAATTGAATGAGTGATTTACAACTTGCTTTAGTTAAAAGTCCATCCATCCAGCTCAAGATAATTTTTATTTTATTTTATTAAGACTTAAGCAATATAATTGATTATTAAATGAAGTATAATTTTACGCGGTTAACGGTATTTAACCAAATACTTATTTTGGCGCTAAATTAGGTACTTACCTAACAAACTCAAATTGGACCACAAAAATCATTAAATATGTTTAAGACGCAATTTTGTTAGCTATTATAACAACGATTTTTAAGTTCCGTAAGAATTTAGGATGTCACCAACACCATAATCCCCCTTGAGGCCAAAAAAATAAGGTTGTTAAACCGCCTTTTTAGTTTTAAGTTTAGTTCACTATATTTTTTTATATTTTGGATATATGTATGTTATATCAACCATTGTTACTTTAATACTTGTGTCGAAAAATCGTGTATTTGGAGATAAATTTGGTAAATGTTAGTATTATCTTTTTTACGTAAGTATATTTATATATTAAAATCGACACAAATAAATTTAAATAATATGACGAGGCGTTCGTTCATCTCTTAGATGTAAACTACAAATTTAATGTTGCTGATCGTAAGTAGAAACAAATGACATACTTGACATATTTTCTAATTGCGATCCGCCATCCTTTTGGGATTTACTTACAACCCAATTTGATATAGTTTTATGAAACATGGCCGTTTTTTATTACGAGGACCATTTAAAATTGTTTTACGGCTTTTCCTCTCATTTCTTGCTTAAACAAATTAGAACTTATCAGGAGGCACATTTTGTAACATTGCCAAGTACATTCATGAATTTCATGATAAACTTCGCAAGATTAGGATTTCCAGCTCCTAGCTCAATAAATATGTAATTGTATTTATTTAGGTTGCAATGCTAGCAGTTTAAGGTCCTCAACAGGCTTTCTGTTTAAATACTTTTTAATTTTTATCTATTCATTGACTTCGGTTTTTATAGATGTTGCGTAACTGTTGGAGCGTACACTGGAACAATTATTTTTTTAATACGATAAATGTATAAGTTTATGTATGTTTGTATGTATGTAGTAGTAATAATGTTTATACTAAGTATTGTAGCCCACATTGGAACGACAAGCTTTGTTTAATGTTACACTAACGCTTTCCGTGTAAATTTCACGAGTCAAGTGTTTAATATAGAATAGTCTTCAAATTTCTTCGTGCAGGGTAATTCATGGAGTCAAAATGTCGATGGCCGTTGTCTGTTGATATAATAATAGTAGCGCTCAATCTGCGTCAAGTTACTATTTTATTACGTGAATCAAAGTCCTGTCCTGTATCTTTAACAAGATGCGTCAATTTATGGCATTATGTTACATCTTAGTACGATCATCATCAAATAGCGCAGTGGGCATTGTGGTGCTTACGAAATCGAAGGCACGTGTCGATCCCTCGTGACGCGCGACGGTAGAACGGTGTGAAACTTGTTTTGAAGCGTTGTATCTGATGATGATTGTATTTGCCGATTTATTAGGATAAGTCTAGATTTTAGTAAATATCTTACTAATCACTCACTGTAAGTTGATTCCTTGTATAATTAATATAGCAATATTTTTACATATAAAGTGACTTCAATAGATACCTCCGCCTGATCGTAATTTAAACTTTGAATGACAGTGGTTTATTCAGTTATTAGAGTTAAAATATTAGTGGTATTGACATCAGATATATGAAAAATACAAAGTTTTTACTAAAAAAAATCTAAGTAATGCGATCTCATTGCTACTGTCAAAGATATGACACTGTTTTAAAATATATCGAGGGCCTTGTTTTTATGCCATATACTATACCTAATCTGATGCCGACCCTACCCTTTATGAAATGTAAGTTTCAATAATTATGTAAATCTAATAAGTTACTCATATAGGTACGGCAAATTATATCGGAACACTAAATAGATACTGACAGAGGGCAATATTGTATTATGTGAAATGTACTTTGAAATAGTTTTACTAATTTATTATTATGCACTTCTCTGGAAGTGCGTCGCGTGCCTAAGGTTTAAATATAAATGTACAGCACACACACAGCAAGTCTTGTTTGGCTTTAAGTTGACAACATAGCGATTTTGACGTACTTGGCCCAGCCCCACTTAGGAACAGTCAGCGTCTATTAATTACACATAAAATATAACAAACCGGGGATTGTTGAAAAAATACCAGACTCGCTCTAACGCCCCATGAAATCGTATTTTTACGTATTTGAGCACTTTAGATAATGTAGGTAGACGGTTGAGCTGCTAACGTACTAATTAATAACATCATTTTGAACTTCAATTTTTAATGCCAAATTTGTATATTGTAAGTTATGAGACTTTGATAGTACTTTTAATTTGTACATTAGCGGTAGGCCTATGACGCTGACTGTACATTGATGAGCTAAAAATGGAATAAAATATGATATTTTATTTGCTATTGCTTTACGTGTCCATGAACTTGTAAACAGAACATAGCTTAATATTTTTTTTTTGATTTATTATTACTCATATAGTAATGGCATCCCTTTGTTCGCGAACATGTCTGCGGCTAAATCGTGTGCGTTTTCGTACAAACTAGGTATATATTTATTTTCATATTGTTTTTCATCTAAAAAAGAAGCAAATCACGCTATATACAAAGAACATTACCGAGGACTTTATTAGTAAAATTTTAATGAGTCATCTAACCTTCACGACCGATGAAACCGCTGCTCCTCCATCACTGTTGCTAACGGTATATCGTTGTACACGGTATGTGAAAAAAAAATCACACACATTTGTAATAGACCACGCTGAAATGGATCGTCGCGGATAGACGGGCGCTATACCTGACGAGAATGGATGTAAGATATAAAGTGTATCGTTTGTTTGGATTTTCTTTCTGCAACCTAAAATATACTCAGCGGCACAAGATTTGGCCCTCTCATATAAAATTACCTTTTACTGCATACATTAGAGGGCCATATTTTTTGCCGCTGATTATATAAATAGAGCTTATATTTAAAAACAAACACATTTATATTTTACCCTACGCGACAACTAATCCTACTATACAAAGATGGCGTTCGTTCCCTTTGGAATGGGCTAAGTTTTTAATCAAGGTTCATCGTTGCTCGGTCTCTGTTAACGTTCCAGTACACTGCTCTTCCTTCTTCCAGATCCTCCATGTTTTCACACGAGCCAGTGTTTCTTTATACCTTGTCGTAATTGTTGTAGAAATTTTCCTTTAAACCAATAACTATGTGACCGAGGAGTAGCGGTAGACAGGTTTTAAAATGACTCCGAAATAATACTTTGCCCGTAGCGAAGTAGTTGTAGTAGGGTGTGTAGTTTTTTTTATAATTCTAATTTGTGTAAACCTAAGCTACCTACAAAAATAAAACCCGAGAATAATAAATTAGATTTTATTGCACATATTAGTATATAACCAGAATGTTTCGCAATACATATGATTGTAATGTAAGTTGGTTTTATTTTTCTGCAACACAATATTCTTAGTAAAATGCCTTCTCTAAGATAATAACAATGTAGATAAAAAAAGTGCTTTATCTCGTGTTTCTGTCACTGCAATACTCATGCATCAGACTCGAACTCGAAACGATCACTATATTTGAGCGTCATGCATGATGTCATGAATGATCAAGATCATATTTTCATGTATGTTATATTATAACAGTAGTAGTAATATAGTTAATGGATTGCGAGATAATGTGTATGGGTTGTAATACAATCTGTTTATTTAAAGCGAAGTTTTATTTTTTGCCAACAGGACAATATCATCGCCGTCAAATCTAAAAGCCGCTCTCTTATTGGTGAACTGCTTATCCCTTTTCTTCCTACCCTTTTAATTTCTTGGTGTCGCCCGCTGCTAACGATATCTTTTAATTTGGTTGAAATATTTTAATCTTGGTCTCTTTTTCCCTTCCTTCCCTTAGTTTTTCACTGTAAAATAGTTTATTAATGGAGGTATTTATAACCGGTGGTAAAATTAAAACAATTATAAGTTAAAATACATACATTTTATTTGCCATCTTTAAATGTATTGATGTAAATAGTGAACATATTTTATAAGTAAAGGAAAGCTAAGCATCTTACAAAAATACTTTTATTTTTTATTTTTAACTGGACCTAAAGGCATCGGCAAGCTGTCATGCTCTTACGCACAATATAAGCGTTTATGGGTTTCAACAGGCATATAAAAGTCTAATCCTTTCTTCGAATATGTATTTTACTGTTTATTTTTTTAAACATTCCATAGAACCTTGAGAACATTAATTAGATACATCAATATTATAATAGTGTAATATTCATTGGAATGCATTTTAGCACACATAAGGAATACGTAACGAATTCCCTTTTTTTTATAAAGTGTTTACAAGAAGCTTTACTCCGGCAGTCTCGACTCGCTGGCACTGTGTGCTCATGCGTCGGCCAATATTCTTTCAATTGCACTCATCGTAACGTTTATTGCATTTTTGTAGTATAATATTCGTAGTCATGGACAAACTTGATTGAACACTTACACAAAACTATAAAATAACATTAAAACCCAATTTTCTACAACACTTTTAAAACAAACATAAATGTAGCTTATTGATACCCCATTTAAAAGTACATTAAACCTAATATAAATATCTCATCAAAGTATATGAATGGGGTTTACATTTATTAAAGTTCTAAAATCATAGTAAAGTGCACCGGAGTTGTGCCAGACTCGCGCATCATCAAGTCATTATCATTACGTTGCGCAATACTTTGCACTCAAAGCGTTGCGAGACCAGAACCGCACCATTAATGGCTTCTTTGCAACCGTAAAGAAAATAAATCAGTACAACATCGCTCAAAGAATTACCACTTCACAAAATAATCAAATAATATATATAAGCCGATGACTTACCTAAGTGAAAACTTAAAGTGCAAGTATTTAAGATGAGGTGATGTAAGCGTGTTGTTCTGATTCTGAGTACTGCAACATCAATTCTTTGCATAATTAAGAACGCGCTCTCTTAACTTGTTATAAACACATGACGTCACCGCCAATAGTGACGTCGGGTTTATGCGTAGTTAAATTAAATCTACAATTATCGAACAAACGTCTGGTTTTATGAGAAGACGCTCGAGAGTATGTTTTTAACTTAACCGAGTAACGCAAGCTGCATTACTTTTATTTCAGACATCTAAACTAAACTTTCGGACATTAACGAGTTTCGCATCCGGGCGTCGCTCGGTAAGTAAAATGCAATTCCATTCGCAGGGGAAAGGTAAAGAAACATTTATGGTGAGGCTTGAGTGTTACGTATTGATCGAATCTGCCGGGCTTTCGTAGAGAAGGTATTTAGTCGAGCCGTGGCGGGCCGTCGTGGGCGCGTGGACCGGTGCGGGCAGCGGGCCGGTGCGGGCACTAGGGCAGCGGCTTGTGCTCGGGGATGGTGGGCGAGGTGGCGCCGCTGGCTCCGCGCGACGCGTCGCGCAGCGCGTCATCGAAGCTTTGCGTCGAGTTCGACCGAGATGCCACTTTACCCTGGAAATAATCAACTTTTGATTAGTTTTAAATATAAGTTAAGCCCAAAAGTCCTCGTAAAAATATTCGTTAGGCCAAAAAAAATGACTGTGTAGCATAATATGTACGAGGGCTGCACTGAAAGTTTCGGGAATCCAAAACTTAGAAACTTAATTTTGGCACATATTATACCTTTTTATAATCTCTAAAGTTTCAGTATCTTAACACACAGGCCACATAGAAAAAAAAAGTAATGGTTCGGTTACAATTGTTTTTTGAAGTCGTCGAGTCGCTGATGAAAATGGAATTGTCCCGTGAAAACTTAAGAGCTATGATTTATTACGACTTTAAAAGTGGATTAACACAAAAACAATGTGGAGACCGGATGATTGCTGCTTTTAGTAATGAAGCACCTTCAAAGACTACAATATACAGGTGGTATGAAGATTTTAAACGCGACCGTGTATCACTCACGGACGACGTGCGTGAAGGTCGACCAAAATCGGCCGTCACTCAAGAAAACATCGATGCTGTGCGTCAAATGATAAAAGATGACCGGCATGTGACATACCGGGAAATTCAAGAGTGCTTGGGTATTGATTGGAATGAGTCAGATACATATTATTTTACGGGAAGAATTGGGCGTGTGAAAGTTGTTTTCCCGCTGGATCCCTCATTTATTATCTCACGAGCAAAAAGCGACTCGTGTGAATTGGTGCCGCAAAACTTTGAATAAATTCAACGGAGGAGGCTCAAATGCAGTTTTTAGTGTCGTATCGGGTGACGAGTCGTAGATATATGCATATGAGCCTGAATCTTAAAATCAGTCTCGAGTATGGGTCTATGAAGATAGATCATGTAGGTACTATTCCTCTTCAAAATCGTACAACGAACGGACAATGCCGATTGGTACACAACAATTTGTTTGCCAAGTATCTTTGATGAACTCCGAAAAAATAACCCTAATCGCCGCGTCATCCTTCACCACGACAATGCCAGCTCCCACACCGCTCGGAAAACAACTGAGTATCTGAACGGTGAAAACGTCGAACTCCTGGACCATCCTCCATACAGCCCCGACTTAAGCCCCAACGACTTTTTCAGATTCCCCAAAATCAAGGATAAGTTGCGTGGTCAGCGGTTTTAGACGCCGGAAGAAGCAGTGGAGGCCTTTAAAATGGCCATTTTATCGACCCCTACTTCAGCGTTCAATAAGTGCTTTCATGACTGGTTTGAACGCATGGAAAAGTGCAAAAAATATAAAGGCGAATACTTTGAGAAACAATAAAAATACTTTTATCCAATTTAACTGCATAATTTTATCTATTCCCGAAACTTTCAGTGTGACCCTCGTACATTGTGACAAACACGCAGAAAATAATCACAAAATAGACAGAAGATGGGGAGGCTAAACTAGTCACGTTTATTATTTTATTACTCAATTAATTCGTGGTTTAATTACAGAATCCTTTACTTCCTCGAGTTTCAATATACTATTTCACGACACTGCTCGAAAATGTGGCCACAGATAACTTAAATCCAGTACACAAAACTGCCTATAATGTACATTTAACAGGTGACTCATTTATGGCTCGCAACGAAAACACGACAACAATGTAACACATTACGGTAACAGGTCGTATCAATATATATTTCATAGTACGATACGACTTTTTAGAATATATTTCTCAATTTTATTCCTGGCGTGCTGAAACGACAATTAGATCAATCAAAAGTAATCGTCTGCTGCATGTGAAATTAAATTGACCAATGAGAATGCGTCATTTTTTTCTTAAACGCATAATATGCACAAAATATGACTTATAAATGAATAAATAAATAAATAAAATGCTTTAATTTTTTTAAGTATAATATTTTTTTAATAAAAATCGCTTATTAAATCGAGCATTAATCGATTTTTAAAATGTCAAATTTTCCACCATCTCCACGCTAGTTTATGCTACTACAGATTATACCTACCCATGTTTCATTCAAGAAATAATGTTAGATTATGATGAAGATTTTTCAAATGAAAATATTGAAATTAAGTGAATTTTGGTGAAACAAGTGATGAGACGTCTAGTTAAAAGACACGAATTATAGATGAATGTGTTATTGATTCGATCCAGTGGGTGTTTATTTATACAAGAATTTTGATGAAATCGGTTTGTTTACACTTTTTATAAATTAGATTGATATAAAGCATATTGTTTTTCCTTAACAACGCTTTTTATTAACAATATGGCTGTGACGTGTTAAAAAAGGAATTAATTTTGCTTACCCTACTCACTTTAGCTGGTTATTGAGCCTTTGTGATCTAAGAGAAGTGCCTATCAACCAACTGCATACCAAAGAGTAGAATTAACTGAATATAGCAGGTGTCACCAAATGGCGGACTGCAGTCCTGATCCAGACCACGATGGTAATTTTATGTTAAAAACCGAACCCCTGATGAAACTGGTTGCTACTATTTCGAATAATTACCTTGACGTTTTCATAGGCCGAGCCGACGCGCTCCTCGATGGAGCGGAAAGACTCCGAGTTGCGCATCTGGCCGAGCTTGGTGGACACGCCGGCCGTGAAGCCACCCAGAATCGACGTCGTCTTCTCCGCCGTCGACTTTATCACAGATTCCGTTTTTTGGTATCTGGTGATAAATAAGTGGTAATCAGAAAGTTTCTAATTAGCAGGAGAAATAAGACAAGGGCACAGTTTATCCGTGAGTACAAGCGGTTGTTGGATTCATCATCCCAGCCTTATACGTCCCACTGCGGGGCCCAGGCCTCCTCTCAGAACAAGAGGGCTTGGGCCATAGTTCCCACGCGGTGAAGGAAAACATCGTGAGGAAACCTGCACAAACCTGCGAAGCAATTCAATGGTGCGTGTGAAGTTCCCAATCCGGTTGTTGGATTACGGGCTAAAAATCCAGAAAAATCTACATTGTTTTATTAATAATATTTTTTCATCTCTCCTGTTCGGAAAGCTTAATTTTCATGGGTAGATAGCCAGGTGGAAAATTGCGTTTTCATCTCTAGGGTGGAAAGTATTTTTTTTTTCGATTAGCCACGGAGTCGAAGATAGTTGAGTTGTTACGTCAATGACACTTTTTTTTCACGTTTCGGCATGGCCATCTAGATGCACGTCGTGACCAAGGACCTTATATACAACACTGGAGGTTGAACGCGTTACATCCGTTTGAAACAAGAAATTTGATCTTTATTAAGTCACGAACATATTCAATTTTTTATTATTTATTATACCTAATTATTTATAAGGTTATTTTATAGAATAATATAGTATTCCTAAATTGACCAAATCCCGACATATAAATGTAAATGGGCATTTATGTTTTAAATATAAAAATATCATAATCATCATCATATCATAATGGTAACGTTAGAAACCCAATTCCTATGAGTAACATTGCGAATCGAAACCATTTGATAAGTCATTCAATAACTCGCAGTGATAACGATTAAGTATTGATCTGATAACAATAACTGTTTCTGTGGTTTCATGATTCACTTATTACAAAAGTAACACAATCAAAGTGTTTCGTCACTGCAGTGAATATTTTCTTCTTTTGTTAGACCTATTTAATTTATAGGTCTACTTTAAGGTAGGTACTTATTAGGTATTTTACGCCACAGTTTCGTTGCTAAAATAAACGTAGCCCATTTAAATGATTGACTATTTAATGTAATGTTGCGGACGTCGCTTTTTGTTTCCAACAAAAACTGATTTTAATCATCTGTCCTATTCACAACAGTTCGTGAAGCTATTTCGAAACGGTTTTTATGCGAACTAATTCACTTAGTGTTGATACTCGTAGTACAGGTACAGTCAAACCATTCGATTCCTGTCCTGACCCACCGTAGAACTTTCTCACAGTACGCGTCATAATTAATTGTCAGGCAACTATGTGACTACGACATTTTATTTTATTTTTTATTCAACTGGATGGCAAACGAGCAAGCGGGTCTCCTGATAATAAGAGATCACCACCGCCCAAAAATCATATATATATCTCATTTCCAGTGAAAAAGTTTCACAGTGACATGATGGGTGACCAAAAACAAAATTATTAATGATTTGGTTAACTTACAATATGGGTAATGAAATGAGAATGTAATTGTCATATGGAAATTAGTACAAAGTAGATTCATCTACAATTTTACACTATGTAGGTATTTAAAGTAGATACACGAGTCAAATTCGGTGTTACACTATAAACCAAGTAATTAAATAAAATAAAAAAAACAATAACAAATCATAAAAACCTAAAAATATAAAGTTCTTTGGGGTTAGAACATATTTTATTACATATTTTATAATACATGCGTCAATCTATTTTCTATCTACACTGCATACTAGCAATTACGTTGTTCGTAGTAATAAAGGTTGTTGCGCCATTAAACCAAAACCCAATGTGCAACTGCAAATTTTTAAGTTATTGTAAGACGTAATTTACTGTACTTACAGAGGTGTTGCAGTCACCGCTTCTGTAAGCGCTGCCACTCGAGTCTCTATCGACTGATAGCTGTTGTGCAACAAACCAAATGTGAAATGAAATTAAAGAATATTAAAAAACACGCCACCAACTACTTTAAATACATACAACGTCCAAGCGAAGCAAGGGAATCAAAGCAAGCAATCTGATCATAAACCACTATAGTACGAATTCTGTTCTAACCCTAAAGAAAAGCGCCAAAACCAAATACGTAAAATCTGGTATGGAGATGTAATAAAATTACAACAAATTTGTCAAAGCACAGGGCATACTTACACTTGGCTTTCTTTTACATTTTTCAAACCCTGATTAACGTCTTCAGTAATCTCTTTCCACACTGTTATTCCAAGCTTTCTTTTAAGTTCGGAGCTTTGACGGATCTGGATGTTAACAAAAAAAAAACACTTAATTACAATCCATTCAATAAATGCGAGGTTCCTATTCACCACTATAGACTCTAATGAAATCTCTAATAAAAAAATATTTTTATTAAGTATCTAAAAATTTTTAGATTTCCGGAGGCCTACAAGGAACCCTTATAGTTTTACCATGTTCGTCAGTTCGGGGCTTAGCTTAAAAACTGCAGTGCTAGAAAGCTGAAGTTTTGCATGAATATTTGTATACGCTGCGTGTGGCCGGACACGCACCTGGCCGGTTTTTTTTAATAGTTTGATTATTTCCAGAGATTACTACCTACAAACAAACATTAGGTAACCTTCTTACTATAGGAGATAGGATTCCTAGGAGATTCAATAAATAGCGATTTTTCAGTCCGTTATATTACGTCTCTGCAATTTGAAGGCATAAAACATTGCGTGCGTGTGTGGACACGAATATTTTACAAAGGTTTGGTAGTGCCTCGGGTAAAAATATAATAAGAAATATTGGACGCGCGTTATTTTTTGTATATAAAAAAATAGTAAAGTGTAGCAAAGCAACACACACGTCACACGGAACTTTCACGGTTTATTTTCATAATGTGTCGTATATTTTTTGATAATGGTAAACGTACGAGTGCTCGTCACTGTCCCAATAGTTGGCATCTTTAATCTTATGTCATTAGCAATAGAGATGTCAGCAAGGTGTCGGCTATTGGGCATTAGCGTGTCGAGCACTCGGACGTTTACCTTTACTTGCCTTTACTGACGGACAAATTATATATATTTTTACGAGAGTAGCCTACCCGGTCGAAGATCTCGTATTTATGGTAACCCTATATATAATATTATACATAGTACGCGATAGCAAGCTTTTTCTCATACCAAATTTTATTGAAATCTTTGGAAACGTTTCCGAGATCCCCAACATATATACACAATAATTGCTCGTTTAAAGGTATTAGATAGATAGATTTAACATTTTATTGTGCATTTATAATTTATCTAAAATGACTACGAGTACACCGTCAATCAGCTGCTACTTAAAACGAACCTATTTTTTATCCCAAAGGGCCGGCAAGCAACGCACCCGTAAATCTATTTACGTTATGGGTGTCCATGGATGACAGTAACTAATTACTTTCCATCAGATGACCCGCCAACAACAATCTTTAGATCTGAATGGCACTGAGTATTGGTGTCAGAGCAGGGGTGGCCAACAGCCTGAGCTGTTATATCGATGCAGTCGATCATGAAAGGCAAAAAAGTAGCATTTGAAATATTTGGTTTTGTAAAATACTGTTTGTTCTTAAGATCTCACAGAGTGTAGTTAGTGAACAGTAGATCTAGAATCTCTAAAAAAAGTTCGTCACAGCCGAGATTGTTTCACGCACACAGAATCACCATCGCTTTTATAATTTTCTATCTCCTTAAGTAGCACAATAATGCAATTCCACCAATAATGTGCGAGGATGTGTTGCGAAGTTGCGAGGGATATATTTTTTATTAACCAATAGAAACGCTCCATTTACACATCCTCGCACAGCACATCTCTGGTGGAAACAGCTGAGCGGGGCGTGACGAGGTAACTGAAGCGTTTCTATTGATAGTGCGAAAAAAACGCAATAGTTCCAGCAACGCAACAGCCAATGGAACTACCGTGAATAATCCGTTCTAGAACTCTAGAACTAGTGTGGGTACCTTGCTTTGCAGCACGGTGCGCAGAGTAGCGATCTCGTCTTCAACGCGGGCGAGCTCGCGGCTCCACTCGGCGCGCAGCTGCTCAGCCTGCTCCGGCGTCAGCCCCACGAGTTCCTCGGGCGTGTGCACGTCGCCGGCGCCGGCGCCCGCGCCCGGCACCGCTTCTTCCGCTGAAACAGCCGAAGCTCGCCAAATGTTCCAGAATAATCGCTCACTATTGAAATAGCCAGTCGTTGGACGTAGGATTTTGAAGACAGAAACAAAGTTCGATCGTTTAACGCATAGGTTCTCAATGTTCTTGTGGGTGTTGAAGGCTTACAGGACAGTAAAACGCTCAGAGAAAATTATTAGAGCTTTGGAAAAAAAATGGCCAAGTGCGATCTCTTGATTGCGTCGACTTTGAAGATAATTTTATTCATAGCTTTAAGGGGTGAAATGACAGACCTGAGTATTTAATATTAATTTCTTAAGAAAAAGTGTCTTGACACACGGACAGTGACAGACAAAGACAAACAACAAAGTATAAGGGTTCCGACTAAGGCAACTGAGGTACGAAACCCTAAAAAGTGTCAAAGGGAGCGGCAGGCTTGATAAAGTTTAAAATATTTTGTTGTTTGGTACTGTTGGTATTGTATAAGCTAAGTAGTGTGCTTTTGCATGATAGGGTTGAATTTAGCATTTTGCGTTTTATAAACAAATATTATACACATATTATAAAGTTGCGTAATTTGACCCAAACAAAAACAATAATTGCAGGATAGGTAGGTTAGGTTGTATACAAATAAACTTAGATTTCATACAATCTGATCATTTCAAGTAGTTCATAGTAGTAAGTTAATTTAATACTAGTTAATTGAAACTTCGAGGTCAAGGAAATCAACCTTCACCCATATCAGATCGGATAGTTACAATGGAGTAAATACACAAGACTAGTACGACGGTAGAGACGAGTAGTAACTCGTCTATACCAAATTTTAACGAATTAATGATACTTCGTTTTTTTCGGCCTTCATCTGTTATCCATGACTCGTTTGGAGATTACTATTGTAGTGGAGAGTACTATTGATGTTGAGATAACAATTTACTCTATATGTTGAGTTTACTCTATATAAATAAATTAATAAGTTAAAAAAATACTTAAAGTATATCGCAAGATTACAGAGTATCACCTCATTAGTTGTTTTTCATTATTTTAGGGCGATCCAGCGAATATTGAGTTTTCCAATAGGGTCATGTTGTCAAAAAAAAAAAACTTATGCACCGTTAGTCAAGTTTACCAAAAAGGACGTTTTTCCATAATTTCATTTTCAACTTAAATTTTATAAAAATAAGACTTTCTCAAAAAGTTGTCCATTTTTTAATTTTTCAGTTGTCCACTTATTAAAAAAAAATCCTGACGCTATTTCACCACAAAAAATAAGTAATATTGTTTTTAAATACATACAACACCTTGTGGTAAAAGTGATAAAGAGTCAGATAATCTTTTTTGTTGGATCCAATAAAAAGTTTTGATGTTACAAAATTACGATTTTTTCCTCACAAGATTTCGTGACGTTTTCCGGACGTCAAGAAATTTTGGATGTTTTATGTAGTTTATGTTTTATGATCTCGTCCTTAGGGTTAATAATTTCTTGACAAAACTAATTTCTTGTCAATTTCATGACGGGACAACTTTTGGAGAAATACTCATAAACAGTAGTTATAATATTTAGTAAACGCGGGAATACATTATTCTAGAAATTGCTTTACTTTGTACGATTGTTAAGTCAGTGGCAAACTTTAAGTGATCGTACTGTAGAGTAAATATTTACTCATAATATGTTACAGTATTTACTTATGTAATATTATTTTTAATTATTTATGCGTTTTGTACCATGTTATGTAAGTAATTAAACATTTTTTATTTACTTCGCCCTGACGATGGGTTATTGTTAAGCTACAAACACAATCGATGTCATCGATTTCGTTTCGTGTTTAGTTTAATTTTGCTACTGACCTCCAGGTGTGATACCTAAAAACTTTTTATAATTCGTGTGGCTGGAAACTTTGGCAAGATACGGCTTTGATAAGTCCTGGAACGTAACTCTAACTTCGCGCATTTTCTTTTTGAAGATACGTAGTCTGCGTCGTCGGTTGTCCATGTAGAATTCGGTCTCGATGCAGAGGGCGGCGTCGGCGAGGTCGGGCAGGGCGCGCCAGCCGGCGTCGGCGTCGTCGCGCGCCCATGCCGGCGCCAGCTCCTCCAGCCCGTCCAGCTCGTCCACCGCCACATCGAAGCTGGGCGTCGAGTCGTCGTCCGGCGGCACGAAGTACGGGTCCTCCATGTACTCCAAGCTCGCCGGCTCCACTCCCCCACCGGTAGCCATACTGAACCACTATCTATCTCGTCCCGCGGTAATATTCAACATGTTACTATTATTACATTAAACATAGTCAATAAAAACACAACTATCACAGTTGTCAAACTTTCACAGCACATTCATGACGGTTTATTGCATTATGTGATTTGCGCCACTCGCCGTGCGAGCGCAACATATGTCAGCGCACAAGATATTTTTCGATTCTCTTCCGCCACGTCGGGCCTCGCTAGCACGCCCGCGCCCGTCTCGCGCCGCTGCCCGAGTGCTCGTATTCGCCACTTTCACCGACGGCCATGCTTCAAACTTGGAAAATTTATAAACAATGAACTTGACCCCGAAAATTGCGCAGAATAGGGTTTAGCTCTACTTAAAGGTGTTGTTGGATTGGAATATGATGTAGATATGTCACGTGGCGACGGAGAGCGCGCTACAGGTTTGAGGCCGTCGTGGAGTACGGACAAAACGACGAGCACGAGTCGAGCTCACCTTGTGCGGCTAAAGTTTATTGACAGGGCCCGGGGCGAGCGGCGCGCCGAGAGCAGGCCGCTGGACCATCTCTGTTACGTCATTTTTGCTTCTCAATTTGAAAACAAAAAACTGAATACCTATTACACGACCAGTTTGTTAGGAAATGAGTCATGCGGCGATAGGTTCGAGCGCTGTAATAGCTTTAAGGAAAAGCATACAATTGTAAAGACATCGCCTATCTGACTACATGTAGGTATCTGCATCTGCACCATATATTTAGATACATTATTTAAGAGTTCAATAAACCCAATCATCCAGCGAGACATTACATCTCACATTATATGATTTTTATTGCTTTCATGATTCTTAGTGGAACCAGTAAGTTCAGTCTCATCTTTGAGGGCTACCTTTATTTAAACGTTCACTAATTCAGAACTTTAATATGTACCTACCAACTACCTACAACTCTCTAATTGTAGAGTTTATCTAAAGTCCACAGCTGTCTTCATTCATTATTGACACATATAAACCTAAAGCAACATTTTCCGGCCAAGGGCCACTTACAGCAAGCAAAATATTAAAACTAGTTTAGTATCAAAATGTGCTAATAGTAGTGTCTAACATTAACCAGGTTTAATGATTTAAATTAAACTTTATTTTTCTTTGCCAATGCCACAGGGCTTTTTTTATTAATTTAACTCCTGCCAAAATTCGTAAAATATGTATTACTAAACTACTACTTAACTACTGGTTAGTATTACTAAATCTTAAAGTCTGTCTAGTCTTTGCCATGTTTCAGGTGTTTCAGTGTGCAACAGAATAGATTGCACATTATGTTGCTTAATAAAATAAATTCAAGGCAAAACGGAGAATGTAAGGATTGCCATTATTAGTAGGCAAGTTTTAACAACAATGCTGGCTGACAGTTTTAAAAAAAAGTTTTTACTCGAATGTGGTGAAGTCCAATAGGAGGGTTATATGTTTCACTTGTATGTATGCCCGGTCATAAATCATAATTACTCAACGGCTTAACCGATTTTAATATTATAATTATTAGGTAGGTACGTCACTAGATTAGTCTTGGTGGCGTGATTCTCACTAGGCTAGGCACATAATGTATGATTGTTAAAAATAAAAAAAGCGAACATTTTTTTTTTCGATAAAAGACTAAGCGGAGAGTACGAAAAAATACGAAGGTAATGTAATCTGTTGTACTGTATAGTTAACAGTTTGCAGTGACAAATCAAGACATTGAAAAAACAAACATACCTACTTAGATACAATCAGTTAACGGTGGTAGTTTATTACAATACTACTGTAAGATTATTC
Organism: Choristoneura fumiferana; assembly: GCF_025370935.1. Taxonomy (NCBI): domain Eukaryota; kingdom Metazoa; phylum Arthropoda; class Insecta; order Lepidoptera; family Tortricidae; genus Choristoneura; species Choristoneura fumiferana. Next base: position 15,157,919 of record NC_133489.1, on the reverse strand, counting down.
ACTTTTATAATTTCGATCTAAGTATATTGAATACATCCCACTGTAGGTCACTGGTACTTGTACTATTATCTATTCTGTGCTTAGGCCGCAATTCCCACGCGGGTCCAATGCGAATTGGAAACTTCACACACTCCACCGAATTTCCTCGCTGTGTAGGTTTCCTCATAATGTTTTTTCTACCGTTAAGCCCATGACCCATGGTAAATTTGAGATGTAATTTCGCACACAAATTCCGAAAATCTCAGAGGCGCGAGCCCAGGGGGGCTACTACGAAATTCGAAACACAAAGTTATCGTATCGTACCGTCCCTCTAACTCGTTTTAAATAATATTAGCGTTAGGGGGACATCAATATACTGCTTGAGAGGCCATCGGTCAAACTACTAGGCTACCACATCATTTATTTACCAACAATAGTAAATTTAAACACGGGTATAATTTAAAGTAATAATCGACAAAAAGCGCTGAATGAAAGTAATGTAGTGTCAGTAATGCGAGGATTTGAACACGGCGACGTTACTAAATCATGGAGTCTTCATTTTTTTTTACATTCTTTCCAGATAAGTAAGTGAACTTAATAGCATTAGCACATTTGATTCAAATATTAATTTATAATCTTTTACGAGTATTTAAGTTCACATGTATGAATATGGATGTCCTGGAAATTTGCAAACCATTATTCAACTATTTCCTGGTGTCCAATTGAGCAGACATTTGGTATACTTATTTAAATCTGGGGACAAAGCAATAACTTGGTAGTACAGTTCTGGTGGGACGGCCACTATAACTAGGGTTATCTTCTCAATAGGGAACTCCTCAATAGTCAATGGCATACGCATGACGCTTTCCATTTACGTTCAGTTTTGATGACAATAAGATAATGTGATAGATACGACCTGATGCGTTCAGGGTCATCTCATGAGGGAAATCCTTATTAGTTGATAGCATAGACACAACATTTTGCAGACTATGTTAAGTATTATATTCATGATAATACTTTTGTTTGATATCCTTACCAATATTATAAACGCAAAAGTATGTCTTTCTGTCTGTTACTTCTTCAAGTTTAACAAAATCACGAGATGGCGAGAAAATACAACACAATACAATAACTCTTTATTGCACACCAACCATCGACACACCAACACATAGCCCCCAGCAGTACAGAAAACAGGTATATACAAAGAGACTTTCTGAAGTAAGCAATAAATCACCTAATAAGTAACCTAATCGAAAACGAATCCAGTGCCAATGAAGTAAAGATATGAGAAATTCGCGTCTAGACTCCTGTCCAGCGGTGGTGTAGGGGTTATAGCACGCAGCACGGATTGCTGAGGACCTGGGTTTGATTCCCAGCACTGGTCTCTTTCTGGTTTTTCTGTGCATCCATGTCTCACTTTGTATTTTCGATATGGTTTCACAGGATACCCGTAAAAGTAACGAATTTGGAGTTGAAATAAAAAATACAAAAAGACTCCAAAAAACCGAACATAATATGTATTATTATATATTTTAATCACATTCAGTAGTAAAAAAAAAAAAACTTTTTCAACTTGTCAGATCAACGAATTCCCTTCATATCATGTCAGATTTTAATTTAGGTCAACTAGGACATCAAGCTGAACCGTCTATAAAAATCTGACATGCTCGAGTATTTCAGTCACGTCTTTTTTTACATTTTCAAAAATTGGTCATAACTTGGTTCACCCAAATTGTCAGTCATTTGAATAGGTTTTTTTTTTGGGTTTACTTAATATTCTCTCTGAATATCTGACACGCTTGAAAAAATTTTCTTTCTCTTTTTTTTTCTACCCCTCTACGGCAACCTTCACCAAGCAACCAGTCAGATTAATACCTCTTGATTATCAGAAAGACGTAGGGTGTATACTCATACTCATGAATGTCTGATGCGCTTGAGTATTTCAATATGACTATTACCCATTACTTTTTAGTAACTACCGATTTAGCATACCTGCCTCCCCTACTATAAAGACAGTTTGAGACCTTAGGAAATACATGGCATAGTTAGGAGTCTAACATCTGACAGCATTGTGAAAGGTTGTGTTGCTCTGAAGATGAGCTCTGGTTGAGTTCGAAACGCGTCAGTGTAGCGTGGAGGTGGTGATAGTTGTTTATTTTTTTGTTGGTGATAGGTGGTGATAGTTTTTTATTTTATTTATAGAGCAGTTGAGTAGAAGTAGGTATGTTTCAATTTCTTTTTTACTTTTAATAAGAAATATTGAAATTATTTAATCTTATAAGTGCTTTCTACTGGGCCATAAAAATCTAAATTTAAATCAAAAATATTGCTAATAACTATCATACAAGTAATAAGAATAAAATTACCTACATAAAGAAGTGAAAAAACCCCATGAAAATATGCTGCAAATATGAATTGCCCTGCCCATTCTCATAAACAGCCAAGCCTAGGTGGATAATGTCAATTTTTGAGTAAACCCTTTGTGGGATTCATTCCAAATTATTGTTACTACCTATAAAATCCAGCTTTTTTATCATGAGTGGGAGGAAAACAAGCAAGCGGTCTTCTGATGGGAAATGAAATGATCACCACTGCCCATGAGTACCAACTACTCAAGGAGAGTCATTGGTCCGTTGCCAGGCTTTTAGGAAAATACCTATAAGCCCTTTTCTTGACAGCCCCCATGTTGTTGTGAGGAAACACTGGTGACAGAAGTTGATGCCACAATTTCACTGTATGTGGCAGGAAGTGCCGAAGAAAACAAAAAGGCAAGGTAGATTGCCATTCATCAAGATGAATTTATGATATCAATGATGAATTTAGACTTTCAACTGGATGTGCGACAGTCATCTTAAGGAAACAGTTAGTATGTACTGTTATTCTACAGTAACAATAACTTCTACAATAATTTTCAACAATAACAAGTTTTAGCCATATTTAATTTGTTTTAAAAGACAAATCATGCACACTCACATTAAAAAACCTGGTAGGTATTGTGTCATCATTGTCCATTTAATTCCTCAATCTTTACTTTATGCCATAACTAGTAAGTAAATTAATTAGCATCATTGACTATAATACCCTAGCAAAAAATACATGAACAAAATTATGATACACATTGTTGAGAGTAGTCGGAGAAAATAAATTATTATGATCACTAGTTGTCTTTGAAAAAAACTAAGAGCATTGAATTAAGTTATTCTAGTCCTTTTGCTATTATTGAATGCAAAATAAGTTTGATGATACAATCCACTTCTGCCACATGATGACTCAAGAAAGAGAGGATGTTCTTTATCCAACTTCAATGATAGGGTATAGATCGGTACTTGTGTTTAACAGGGGGTTGTCGTCAAAAATATCATTAGTGGTTTTAAGTTAAATTTTATAATATTTATTTAATATTTCTATTCTATTTCTTTGTAAAGTTATATCATTATATCCAATCAAACTGACTTTTCTGGACAAAGCTACCTTAACTTAATTGCTAACTTAATTAAGAATAGTACCAGGATCTAATAAGAATAAACATTGTTTTATATTATGCTGATGCACATCAGAAAAAAAAATAGTTATTGAAACAAAATCTCCAGCATTACACTAGAAATCAGGACTTCCCAGCATTTGCACATTTGCTTTTGTTACATTATGGAACATGAAGTTACGCAAAATACAAATAATACGCTTTACACTGCAGTTATTTCTTGAAAACGGCCGCAAACTGCAATCAATTTTTTAAATAAAATAATCCAAATGTCACATACCTGTCTGGACACCGCTCATTTTGATTGGAAAACTTTACAAACTTCTGTCTTCTTGACGTTAAAGAACTATTTACAATAAAATTTGTAAGTTTAGTAGGATATGACAGCAATATAAAATAAACAATGTTCGAAAATTTTCATGAAACAAGTGTCTACGTAGAAAATGATTCACAACTCAATACAGACGACTTGCTGTGTCGCAGCGCACAGCCGAATTTCACACAAGCTTGAAACAGTTGCAATGAAGCCTGTGAGCACCTGTCTGTGAAGACTTGCAACCAACAACGTTAGTTCTCTTCTCTGAGTAGTCTGTGCAACCAACCAACCACGTAAAATTTTCAGTGCTTGCTTTTGCTTTATGATAACGATATAATTCACAAGATGGCGATGGTATAATAATTGACTTTGACAGTTGCCGAACGGAATGTCACTCCTTCGAGATGGCAACCCTATAAAAGCCTCTCACACTGACCAACGCTGGCCAACATATGAAAATTGCTCCAACACTGCTTACTTGTTAAAACTCTTGTTTTTTTCATTCCCGCCAATTTATTTTATTTGTACCACTGCCACGACTGCTACAAAATGAGATTAAGAAATCAGCTTCCATCCAAGACCAAGATCACAATAAATGTTACTCTATGCCAAGATCATTCTTGCAAGCAGCCATATTGTCGCTGCTGCTAAACGCGGCGACTTGACGCTACTTTAATTGAGTCGCGGAAAATTAAAAATCACATTTAAAATGGGGACACGTGACCAAATTTATCGCAACAAACGAGCGACGAGAGACTATGTGGCCGCACCCTAAACACGATAGATGGATAGACGTAGTATCTCTTATTAGTCTGTGGATGGATTCTATCTATCAGCAGGGCTACTGCGAAACTCGAAAATCGAAGTTCGTATCGTGCCGTCCCGCTGACGCTTATATTATTTAATACGAGAGTGAGGGGAACGGGTACGATACGAACTTCGATTTTAGAGTTTCGTAGTAGCCCAGCTGTCGTCTATGGTATTAATTTGTAACATATTTGTAAATAAAATAAAAAATTATCACTGATTTGACCACAGAAAACTTTAAATAGGAGATTGTACTCTAACTTCGAATTGGATTTGAATCATATTGTTCCTTTCACACTCCTATTCAAAGTATTCAACCTATTCAACGATACAAAACAAAGTTCGATGAGATGAGAAGGACAGTATGATACACAGAGTACATTATTGACATTATTATAACCCCCCAGGATTTGACTTAATTTGACTGATTTGACTATTCATTCTGTTTCAGTTCAGTATATTATATAAAAAGGTACTCTGTGTCTGTCTGATCTGTGGCAAGTGAATTCTGTCGTATCATTCATTAAAAATTTCATTTCATTATTTATTCTTCGAGTCTATTTCAGAAGGGTCGATCGAATTACTACCGTGAGTATAAATTATCAATAGAACTAACGTAAAAATGCATTTCTAATCACATCTTTCTACATCCTTCCTTTCTTTTTTTCCCATTCTTTCCATTTCGTGGCAAAATCTGTCTCGTTTTACGTTTCTTTTTTATTTGCTTGTAAATGTCACGAATAAATGTTTTTCTTTCTTTCTTTAGAAAATTTCTATTGTTTACTTTTCGTCCATAGCACTATGTCTGCGACTGCATTGTTTGGTAACACATCAGCACTCGGAGGGAGCTCCGGAGGCAATAAGCATTTGGTTGAGTTTCGGGCAGGAAGAATGACTCTTAAGGGTCGTATGGTTCACCCTGACAAGAGGAAAGGTCTGTTGTATGTTTACCAAGGTGAAGATTCCCTAATGCACTTCTGTTGGAAAGATCGCACCACTGGCGAAGTCGAAGACGATCTTCTAATATTTCCTGACGATTGTGAATTTGTACGAGTGAACGAATGCACTACAGGCCGAGTGTATGTTTTGAAATTCAAGTCATTTTCCAAGAAATACTTCTTCTGGATGCAGGTATGTCTATTATGTTACTGTTTATGCTATGAATACAATATTCATATGTTGTTTTAAATTTTAAGTTACTTTTTTTCTTAAATTAATAATCAATATATTTCTTCAGTAACAGCAACTATCAATTGAATAGAGATGTATCATTATAGTTTTTGAACATTATGATGTTTTCAGGAGTCTAAAACTGATAAGGATGATGAGCTTTGCCGTCGCATCAACGAGGCACTGAACAACCCGCCGACGTCGGGCGGGCGCGGCGGCGGTAGCGGCGGCGCGCAGGACGGTGAACTGCAGAACCTGCTCAATAACATGTCGCAGCAACAGCTCATGCAACTGTTTGGAGGTGTCGGCCAGATTGGAGGACTGTCTTCCCTTCTTGGAACTATGGGGTATAATTATGACAGTCAAATATTTTATAAAATATTCGAAATATTCAACTTTAAAGTGCAAATATTCATTAAAATCGAGTTTCCCCTCCCCTCTAAAATCTAAACCGGTCGGTGTAAAAATTTGAAAAATTCAAGATGGTAGTAAGTATATCAAACTCAAGGAAAACTATAACAACTAAGTTTGTTTATTAGTAGTTTAAGAGTAAGTAGCAGCCTAAGGTATAAAATATACCTAAACTTGGAAGATTCCGTATAAAATACAAAATCCTTAGAAAAATATCATTTACTTTTTTCGTAATGGCTACGGAACCCTATTTTAGGCGTGTCCGACACGCTCTTGGCCGGTTTTTTTTGAGGCGCGGGCAATGGTTTCAGAAGCAAACAGCCAGAACCAAAGAGAATGACAATTCAAATTGTTTTTTATCTGAAATACTTGTACTAGTGCTCACATTTCGGCGATATTTTTAGAAGCTTTTCTTTAGCTTGCTCTATTTGTTTATTTATTTATTTATTGTTTGTTTGGGTCAAATCTTGGAAGCTAAGTTTGACCCACTTGCAGAGGTCCGATAGACTTGAAATTTGGCATACTTATGTAAATTTGGTGACAATACAATAATCTGGTAGTGACATTTTGGTGGTCCTGCCAGGATCGTCTCTGCAGGAGGGAACTCCTCAATAGTTAACAGTACCGACTCGAAATTTCGAACAGATATGTAGTTTAGATGACAATGCAAGTACAGTCAACAAAGAGTACATTCGGCAAAAAAAGCTAGTATTAAAAATGAAATTTTTAACAAAAAATTATTACAACAAAAAGCATTATATTTATTTGCAGTGTAATGTAACTATGTTTGTTCGGGTGGAATCTTTAAACTCAAATTTGAAGTAGATATCTTCAACCAATTGAGTTGAAATTTTACACATATGTATAAATTCGATGACAATGCAATATTATTATAACATGGAGTTGATCGGATGATGATTGATGAAGCTAGCAAATGACCATAGGAACTCTGTGATAAAGGATGCAACTGCATCGAGTTTGGACTCATTTGATTTGTCTTAACGAGTACTTTGGTAAACAGGGACATGAAGTACAGTCAGCAAAAAAAACTTTTATTAGAAGAATTTTAAGAAAAAACTTTTACTGAACTGTTTACGGAACCCTTCATCTACGAGTCCGACTCGCACATGACCAATTTTTATTTTGTCATCAGAAGTGGTAGCAATAGATATTAGTTAAGTTGGTGTGTGTTTGAATTCATGGGTTCATGTGGAATTTACAAAACTATTGAAAGTAAAATTCTTTACAGTAGTGGACTAACAGTCCACTAAATCGATATTCGAACCAAAGAAATATTAAGTACTTAGGTTTAGTATACTTTAAGATCTACAATAATTGCACAAATGAACATGATCGCAATAAATGAATATGATTACAAAAATTCAGTTTAATCAACAATTACTTTTTTAACTAGTTTCGCACGCGTAAATCATTAGATACAGCAGTTGAATTGAAATTCCGAGATTTTATTAAGTTCTTGTGGGAATTCCCTAAAATTACATCATGGTTTTCATTGACGTTTTATTATACTTAACAACCATGCCAAATTTCATGACTCTAAGCCTAGTGGTTGTTATTTCGATATTTTATCCCTATCCCGTGGGAATATTGGGATAAAAAGTAGCCTGTATGTTATTCCAGATGTCCAGCTGTCTACATACCAAATTTCATGACTAAGCCGAGTGGTTGTTATTTCAAGATTTTATCCCTATCCTGTGGGAATATCGGGATAAAAAGTCGCCTCTGTGTTATTCCAGATGTCCAGCTATATACGTACCAAATTTCATGACTTTAAGCCCAGCGGTCATTATTTCGAGATTTTATCCCTATCCTGTACGAATATTGAGATAAAAAGTAGCCTATGGGTTATTCCAGAAGTCCAGCTATCTACATACCAAATTTCATGCATGGGCCTCTGCCCAGTGGTTGTTATTTCAAGATATATCCCTATCCAGTTGGAATATTGGGATAAAAAGTAGCTTACGTGTTATTCCAGATGTCCAGCTATCTACATACCAAATTTCATGACTCTGAGCCCAGTGGTTATTATTTCGAGATTTTATCCCTATCCCGTGAGAACATCGGGATAAAAAGTAGCCTATGTGTTATTCCAGACGTTCAGCTATCTACATACCAAATTTCATGACTCTCCAGAGGTTGTTATTTCAAGATTTTATCCCTATCCCGTGGGAATATCGGAATAAAAAGTATTCTTTGTTTCAATCCAGGTTATAAACTAACTTTTTGCCAAATTTCATCCAAATCCGTCCAGCCGTTTCAGCGTGAAAAAGTAACAAACATACTCACCCACTCACTCACAAACTTTCACATTTATAATATTAAGTAGGATGAGCTTAATTAAATCTAAAAATTGCCATGAGATTCTCACCGAAGGAAAACTGAGAAATCTTTCATACAGCTGCAACACAACTTAATGGTATGTATGAATTTCCCAATCTGCATGGATATAAGACGTTTGTAGGCTGAAGATGATGTTGTTGACAGCAATAACAGCAGTGGCACGGCGGGGTCGCGCACGTCGGGAGGGAGCGGGGGTAGCTCCCGCGGCGGCAGCGCACCGCGCGCTGAGCCCGCGTCGCGCGCGCCCGCCCGCCCGCGCGACGCGCCCGCCACCCCGCCCCCGCCGCCGCCGCCGCCGCCGCCACCGCTCCCGCCCCCGCTCCCGCCACGCCGCCCAACACTGCCAGCGCAGCACAGCCACGCAGTGAGTCATCTCAACAATACAATTTTTATTAACTAACTTAAATATTACGATTTTGAATATAAGGTTTCTCAATACATATGTCTTTTTGCTCGGTATGCCTTACGGCAAAGCCACTTCCAACTCTGCCAGCTGCCTGCACTATCCACCGCTTTCTATTGGCTGGCACTTTTATCCAAAGGGGACCCAAGGTCTTTTTCAGTTTGTCCTTCCGGCTTCTGACTTTGCGACTAATTGCGACCTTGGCTCCTAAACCCTTGGGTCCCAGACAACCATCTGTTTACACCATTTTTCATTCTTGCAGCGGAGCAAATGCTCAATCCATCTCCATTTTAGTTTTTTTTTTTTACATTACTTTAGTTAACTAGGCTTCGCAAGGTGTTCTATTTTTTTTTATTTAAACTAATCTTATCCTGACAATTACAAACAACAACAAAATAATTAAGCAAACAAAACCGTCTCGGCATTCTCCACTTTTGCGCTTACATTTAGTCATCCATCTTTTTTTATACACTGAGTTTTTTTATTTATTTCCGTTAACTTCGGCAGACGGCTCAGTTCATTGATATGAACTACCTGATAATTAACTTTTTGTTCAAATTTAAAAATATAAAATTTAAAAAGTTTGCTGCTGTACTGCTAATAATTAATTATATTAAGGGACTGTTTCACCATCCATTGATTAGTGTTAACTGGCGGTTAGGTGTGATGCCGTTTCTATTTGTTTTATTCGAATAGACGGAGACGGCATCACATTTAACCGTCAGTTAGCACTAATCAATGGATAGTGAAACAGTCCCTTAATATAATTAATAAACACCCCCTAACAAACAGCCCCTAACTCTTGATTACCTTTTAAACAGTAAGAGTTAGGCCACTAGTGTCTTAGAAAAATTAACTTCATTCGAGCTGTAGATTGTCCCCTTAAAGTTAACGGAAATCAAAAATAACACGGTGTATAGATAGAAACCGTTAAATAATAAATTTTAAATTGCAGGTGGACAAATAGTGTTGTCCGATTTGCAACGTTACTTTTCTGGTGTGGGCGCGGCGGCCGGCGGGACCGCTGCGGGCGCGCGCGTGGAGCTGGCGGCGGCGCTGGCGGAGCCCGAGGTGGTGGCGGCGGCCACCGCGCCCGCCGCGGCGCAGCGCCTCGCGCCGCACCTGCCGCCCGCGCCGGCGCAGGACGATGTAAGGACCACCCTGCTCTCACCGCAGTTTGCTCAGGTGAAACCCCAAGTACCGTCCCCGAGGTGGCGCGAGGGCTTGCACTATGCGCTCGACTGCTAAATTTAACAATCAAATTGCCGCTTTCATCGCATGTCGTTTTGTTCTGTTTTCCGGAATGTTCTTTTGTTTGAGATTTACTAATTTCAATTAATTTATGTTCTTACGTGATCTTATGGGGCCGTCTATTCTTATATTTACCCTATTTTATCGTACCTATTGAGAGGACAATATTTCCGAAAACTGTATGGTCAATGTTTTGTCTCGCAGTTAAATGTTATCTCTTAGCTTTACTTTTTAATTCAAACCTACATAATATATAATGCTAATAATTGAAGACATCAAAATTCTAAAGCACCTCTGATTTTTATAAGGTAAGTATTTAGAAGTTTTTTTTCTTGTCTGTTATTATTTTTTAGATTTTAATTCGGTATAATACTTTCTGTGGGGATGGAATGAAATAATCAAAGCTATGTATGACTAATAATTCTAACACTCCGCGTCTGTCTCTCTGCGGAGCACAGGTCATCTTTCGTAATGAGAGTGACTGGGCTTTTAAGCTAGAAACACACAAACGCGCGCCGGAGGCAGAGCCGGTTGAAATATTCGAGCAAACGTGAAAGAGGGCACGCAGAATATGCCGCGCCACGCTTATTTCCCGCGTGGTATTCTGTGTGGCCTCTTTCATGTTAGCTCGAATATTACAACCAGTACCGCCTCCGCCCGCCACCGCTCTCTTTGTGTTTCAAACTTGAATCTTAATGCCTCCGTTATCCTGAAAAATATCACACTTTCTAACTGTAATATAAAATGTAAAGCCCGACACTTGTGTAGATATAGTGGTTTGGTATTAGGTCTCCCATCATAGGTCTGTGGTCTCAGTGCAAGAACTTTGTCGCCTTATCATATCTTATGTGTGTCTTCTGTGTAAGTGAATAAATGTCTTCTTTCTTTCTTTCTTCTTCTTTCTTTATCAGATTACTCATCTATAATACTTTTCGGATAGCTTGGGTCCAAATAAATACTTTTATATTCAAGACGGTTTCTGTAGATTACTTTTTGGATTATTCAAATCGGACATTCCATTTAGACTGGTGGCGGCACTGATGTATTAAACTGTAGATACACATTGCCAAACAAAATCCCCATCAAAGAATGTCCGAACTATTTATTTGTTTGTGTAACAAATAAAATCATCACCCACACAAATTAATTAAAAGAATACGTGACGAAATTTGAACCTAGTCTTTACTAAGTTACAGTTGAATTTCGCTAGCGGCCATATTCCACAATTAATAAAAATATTTACGTGTGCGTAGAAACACTGATCCCACCACACAAACAAATAGAAAGAATACGTGACGAAATTTGAACCTAGTCTTTACTCTATTACAGTTGAATTTCGCTAGCGGCAAAACTCCACAACGCTTGACACTTGACAGCTAACTCCACAATTTCACATACGCATGCTCGAATATGAATGTAAGCCTTATCAGAAAAGGCAGAGGGATTAATTTCACTTGCTACATTGAAGGCGACGTTGCAAGATTGCTTGGATGAGTTTGACGTTTCTTAAGACGGACGAATTCAGGTTGTAGAACAAAGAATGCATTCGGACTTTCGGAGAGGACTTTTGTAATAAAAAGTTTTTGTCAATTAAATTAAATAAAAATTAAAAGGTAACTTTTAAGCCAATTTTCTTTAGTCCAAATGTTTACCGTTTTCGAGATAATCTATATACAGCCGGATTAAGACTATTTGATGCCTTAAGCAATGCACGCCTATGCCCCCCCCCCCCTTATCGATATTTTAAATAAGTATTTATTACGACGAAATATTATATTTATGAAATACGATAGAGATTATGGGGAGGCACGAGCGAGCGGATTTTCAAACAGCCTTACCTTTTATGTGCTAACAAAAAAAAAAATGTTGCTGTTTATGGTGCCCCCAAGACGTGATGCCCTAAGCAATCGCTTAATTTGCTTATGGGCTAATCCGGCACTGTCTATATATATAAAATTAAAATAATAAACTGACTAACTGACTGTTGATATATCAACGCACAGCCCAAAACGCTGCACCTAGAGACCTACTTTATGCCCCTGGTTACCGAAGTACTCGTCAAGACGACAAACGAGTCCAAACTCGATGTGGTCGTGTCGTTTATCACAGAGTTCCTATGGTCACCCGCTAGCTTTATCATCAGATCAACTCCATGTTATAATAATACTAGATGAAAACCCGGCTTCGCTCGGGTAATATGTAGACTCATAACATGTTTGAAAAATTTTTTTTGCCAGTGTAAAGACTGTCGTACTTATCGAAAAATCTGACGTATACTCCCATGCTTAATATTATCACAAACGTTCTTTCACAGCTAACCTACGTATCGGTTTTATTCTCTAGTAGATTTTTGTCCTAAATCTTATTTGCCCAAATAACTATGATGTCTCTGTCTCATAATCAAAGAAATTAGACCTAAAGGGCCCCATATACGGTACGATTCGTCTGTACGATTGATCTGATGAAAATCGACGAATCGTACCGTGTGTGGGGCCCTTATGAGGTCACAATGGAGAACGAAATGCAAACCTGTGACACCTGTGACACGTGATGACGTGACACTAACGCCACTTTGATGTGATGACTTTGATTGACATGTTTACTTCGCAACGCCATTATATACTTAGTAATTTATTCAAGTTTATATTGAAAATACTCGATAATCCGAATTTTTCGCCTACAAGTTGTCGACTCGGATTGACTATTTTTTTACGCTCTTCAATTTGATGTGCATTTCGTTCGAGTCTACCGTACCCCTTGACGAAATTATTAATATAGAAGATTGCATTGTCATCGGATTTAAGTATACATGCGTGTAAAATTTCAGCTCAATCGGTTGAAGATATCCACTTCAAATTTGAGTTGAAAGATTCCACCCGAGCAAACATAGTCACATTACACTGCAAATAAATATAATGCTTGAATAAGTTTTGGTTAAAAATTTAATTTTTAATACAAGCTTTTTTGCCGAATGTACTTTTTGTTGACTGTACTTGAATTGTCGTCTAAACTACATATCTGTACCAAATTTCAAGTCGGTACTATTAACTATTGAGGAGTTCCCTCCTGCAGAGACGATTCTGACAGAACCACCAAGTTGTCACTACCTGATTATTGTATTGTCACCAAATTTACATAAGTATGCCAAATTTCATGTCGATCAGACCACTGGAAGTGGGTCAAATTTAGCTTCTAAGATTTGACCCAAACAAACAATAAATAAATAAATAAGCAAACAGGGCAAGCTACAGAAAATTTTCTAAAAATATCGCCGAAATGTAAGCACTTGTGCAAGTATTTCGAATAAAAAACAATTTGAATTCTCATCCTCCTTGGTTCTGGCTGTTTGCTTCTAAAACCATTGCCAGCGCACGCCGCGCGCAGCTCAAAAAAAAAAATTGCAGGCTGTCTGTCAGCACAGTTCATTCGCGGGAAATTCGGCGGACTTCGTATGTTGTGTAATTAAATAATAAGAAGCTCGACTAGTGTGAATAAATTGTAAACTATATTATAAACCTTGTAAACAGTTTAAAATACTTAGTATGATTTTTTTTTAGTGTAAAAAACAATAGGTAAACTTAGTGATTCATACGGTGTAGATTTGGCGAGCGCTTTATCAAAGTTGGCCTCATTGAGGTTTGTGGTTCATAAATTGCTTTATTAATTTTGCACAAAAATGAATAAACCACACAGTCAGACAGTCAGTACATTATATTATCGAAGCTTTATAAAACATAATTAAAATCGCAAACTTCAAGGTAAATATTCAAACGACATAGCTACCCGTTGCTAGGCGACTCGGTAAATAAAATAGAGTGACGGCAACTCCACTACACTTTTGTTCCATGTTCTGTTGTTTATCTGTTTCGTTTTACTGATATGCTTTCCTGTGCGTGTGACAAAGACAAGGCATTTGTCAATGTTGTGGAATTCTGGCAACGTTTATCTTTTAATAAGCAATTTAGAAATGGCTTTAAAATTAATTTAAATCAATATTTTTCTCTGATTATTAGAATTTAATAGAAAAAACAACAAATACTCGCTGAAAGTATGATATTCCATCAGATTTGTTCCGTTTTCGCGAGTGATTTTTGCACTTTTTAAGACGCACGTGGGCATCGTTACGCTTGCACTGACAACAACGTACTGAGAAAAAAGAAGGCCACATTTACCAAAGTGGCGCTCATTTGGCTCGGATATATTCGGACGCGCGACTGTGGATCTACAGTTTAATACATCAGTGGGTGGCGGTCCAAAAACGATATCAAGAATAAGTTAAATGTAGGTATATGAAACAGAAGCGACATTTCATTTAGAGCATTTTATTACGTAGTATCTTCAGGCACTCAATGAAATTTCAGCTGCTTGCATCGAAAAATTATTTGATGTTCCCTTTTGAAGTTTACTGTGACAAGGCACTAAAGTACGTTTTGGCCATAATTATTCTGTCGTGAAAACATTTCAATTAGAGAAAATTGAGTCAATCGCATTTTTTACATTTTGGCCATAGAATATTCTGACCTAAAAACTTCAAGACAAAATTATACTTCGTCCATAATGAATTCTGTCGAGTAAAGCACATTTAGTCAATAGCATTTTGTACATTTTGGCCCCAGAATATTCTGTACTTCCTGGCACAGAGACATCTGGATCATAGTGAAAGCTGCCTTGGAAACATTTTGAATAAACGCGCATTTTGGCCATAGCATATTTTGCTCCTAAAATATTCTGAGAAATTGACCTGGTGGCACTAACATTTTGTACTATTTGACAGTGTCACATTTCAAAATTCTATGCATTTGGGCATTTGTACCAAGATGATCTGTCACCAAATAATTTTGGTCTGTCAATAGCAATGCTTATTGGATGACGTAAAATGTCACAACACAATGACAAGGTTTGTGGTGGCCTAGGACTCAAATTGGTTGACTGTACACACAAATCATGCAACTGGATTTTTCCCCACTTGCTATGGGTCGACCTTGTACATGTATAGATGATAATGCAGGTAGCTATGGAAATATGATATCTTAAACCTCATGAATCCCATTTCCACTAGCATCCCATCACGAGAGTAGACCTGTGCCCCTAAGGGCCTAAAGTTTAGGCAAAGGCCAGATTCATTCTATTGTGTGGTAAATTCCATGTGAGGCATTGAAAAGTCCATGCTTGTCATATTAAACGCTATCTGTCTTTTACTTGAGTCGTGAGTCTTTAGACTGCCTTGTGAATATAGTTTTATGTATGCATGTATGTATCCATCTGTATAAGTTTGTATGTAATGTATACATATCTCATATATTATGTGTATTTTATGTCCTAGTGCTCCTGTATGTGGATAATTGCACCACCTGTTTAAATCTGTTTCTTTCAGTTTTCAAAGGCCTGGAAGAGACCGCTCAGTAGCGACAAGGCCGCCCGTTGCTTACCATGTCAATTTTCCTTACTAGTCACAGAACAAATAATAAGAGGAATAGAAATATGTCAAAAGTACAGTTTAGTATTGAAACTAGTGTCTCGAAAATGCTTACGTGCACTCAAACATACTTTCAAGTCTTATCGATTATTGCTGATAACTTCTATTTCTATGCGAAAGAGTAATAATTTCTCAACCAGTAACATAATTAGAACTTAAAAACAACGGTGTATTGTTAAGTTTATTGTACAGATATATAGATAAAAATTCATACGTCGAGTAGAGTAGGTACCATCAGGCGAGGGGTACCTCAAACTAACTACTAGCACGAGAAATTCAATGTATCTTATAAGGACAGAGATGGAGCCACTTTGCAAAATGTATCGTATTATATTGTATCTCATATGATCATGATGTTTTCACATATTATTGATTTGACTAAGTATGTAAATTTATCTGTTTGTAAATTGCCCCAATAGAAACTTGCTGGCTGTAATTAACAGCATGGTGTTAAATTGAGTCATCTCTATAGGACACAGTGTCCAATTATGCCAATGTTTTTCCACTGTCAGGCCATACAGACTTATATTAAATTATTTTGATATTATTGCAGGCAGCGAACCAGTTCTCCTCGGCGTTGACTTCAGGGCAGATGGGTCCTGTGATGACACAGTTTGGTCTCTCCCCGGATGTGGCTTCTGCCGCCAACACTGGAGACATGCAGGCTTTTTTCAAGGCCCTCGAAAGTGAATCTAGCGCTTCCGACAGCAGCAAAGCGAAAGAAGAAGACAAGAAGGCAGACGAAAAGCCGAAAGAAGACAAGAACGACAAAAAAGATGGCGACGCCGGAATGTCGCTTGATTAATTAAAAAATAATTAGTTAGTAGTTATAACTAACTAATTTAGTATGACCTGAGTTGCATATTGTATTAGAAATATTTTGGTGTTCATTATTATGGCTTTTAAAAAATAAAATTATAACGAAAAAAATGTGTTATTCTTGCGGCAAATAGTTTTTCCCCTCGTGTTCTTTTTAAGGATTGCGACAGCATAATAATGCTATCTTAACTATTAATAATACTAATATTGTCAGTGTCTTTTCATATATACCGATTGCCAGAAAGTTGGCTCCTGGTGATGTATGGGCATTGGCAGCGTGTATGATGGATTCTTTCGTTTCAACTGTACCAGTGTATTTTACCCAGCTATAGTAGTATGTATGGACATTTTACAATCAGGTGCCCGGCACCGATACCAGACAACCAGTACGTGTGAAAAGGCGCTCAGTGTCATAATTTCCTGTACGAACTTTTTGAATACCAATATCATTTTAATGATTTTGTTAGTACGTATGCTATACTATTTCTTTACTACGGTTAGACGCCTTATTTATGACTTAAAATTCTCGGAAAAGATAGGGAACCCGAATTCCTCGCTATCCATCAATGACGTACTTTTATTATTTCGATATCTCGTAAGCTTATCTCGTTATCTTTTGCTTATCTTTACATTGGAGTGAGTGAAGAGAGTTGTTAATACATTTATCTAGAAAATAATGCACGTATTACCATTTTCATTACAAATTAAAATCGAAGAATATATTTTCTTACTATATAATTTTTAACATTTATTAATTTTATCCTACTGAACTGCTTGCAATGGCTGGCATACGTCAAATTAGAAGTACAGAATAAATATGTGGTGTTAAGGAAAAGATGAGTCTAAATAAAATGAGATTTTTGCACTCATTTGTTCAAAAGACTATTGTGTCACGGCAATTAGGAATGAGTCAATATTTTTTTTTACTCAACTTTTTTAACACCACAGAAACAATAGGATAGGTACGTTTTATCCTGTAAAAATAAGTGTTCCAAGGGCGACGATAAATGATTTTTCGCGGACGAAGTTGCGCGGCAACAGCTAGTTCTAGTATATTTTGTAACAGTATATAGGTGTCAGCCTGGCTTCTGGAGCAAGCGTAGCAAAACCCTTCACGTTCCAGACGACTTCCTGGAGCGATTCCGGTGACCCGAGGGGTACCTAGTAACATGTAGTTCGCCAAGCCACAGAACATTTTAGTTCTAGTAAGACGTACGAGTGAGTTGTTGGCCGTTTCTGCTGCCTCCATGCATAATATGCTCTGACACAGAATGTCTCTGACACCTAGATTATGTGTTGTCAAGCAAATCCAGTCAGAACTCGCGACAGCAGGCGAAGTTGGGAACTCCTAAATCCGCGAAGCGGGGTAAACCGGGGTTGATCATCGGGATAGCTTCTCTGGTCTGCCGGCATGGATCTATGTTTGTCCAAAATGATTGGCGCGTTCCTTAATTTTGTGGCGCATTTTACCGCGCAGCCATCCAATGTTACTACTAGTGGGATGGGTTAATGTCTTGTTGATGTCCGAAAACCTTCATTTCCGACCCCCTTTCGAGTCAACGTCGTTGCCTCGTTGTTTGGAATATTATAGAATTGAAATCCGACAAATTTCAATACTAGGTCGGTAAGTTTTGGTCCAATGTTACTAGTACTTAAAACATTAAAGCTTTAATATTCCACAATTAATTAAAAAAATGTTTTTACAAACCTGCAGTAAAAGACATATTCAAAGGCACTCCACAACTGCAAAGGACACTAGGAGCGAACGAGGTAGGAAAACGAGAAAAAAATATCATTAACTTACTTAAGTACTTACAAGGGTCTCTGAGCTAAGCCACGGAGGGACGGACACATTGCGAAGCTACGTTAACCCTTTATTGACAAAAATATAAAAAAAGTTCATGATTCAAACCTCTTCGTTACCTAGAAACATTATATAAAAATTCTACACATTTAAAACAAAAATAGTGATGAGTCATGTTCATTATGGCATGACATTGCCAAATAAAGCTATGTACGCTATACATAAAAACATTTTAAATATTATTTACTTTGCTTGTGAGATAGCCCTGTGTCATTACTAAAGCACCTACCTACTGATAAGTTCAAGATATTGCTATGAATTATACGAATTCGTAAACATTTTAGTGGAAATCGTTGAACGATTATACCTACCTACAACCTATGTATACCTAAGTGATAATATTTCAACAGACATCGCCTTACGGCTTGTGGTCCGTTTGTTTCAAATTATGATTCGCGGAAAATAAGGCAAAGAGATGAAGACATGCTTCAATACGCTGATAGTGTATTTATTTATTATAAATGTATAAGCACTATCTTTGGTTCAAGAAGACATTATTTTTTTTGTTATATTCATTCTCACCTCAAAGTCACATTGTAGGTAAGTGACAGTTCTTTTCAGGGTTCCGTACCCAAAGGGTCCAAACGGAGCCCTATGCTGCTGTAACTGCCTATCCGTGGGTCCGTCCGTCATTTGTTACATTAGATCTTACATTACAGCCACCCCAAGCATTACAAATTGTCAAAATCTATATAGGTACCTAATATAATGTTTTTTAGGGGGGGCTCCCATAGGTATAGCTAAAGGAGGGCGCGAAAAAGAATTAACTTAACCCAACGAGTGGGGTATCGATATTCAGAGCCTGTTCAGCAGGTACATACTGTATTTTATGTTTTGAAAAATATTGGAAAAACAAAGAATGAGAAGCCACAAAAGTCAGCTTTTATTAAACTTCCCATTGACCAATTAACTTGAAATTAGCTGATTGATAACGTTTATTCCTACATATATTTTTCTAACAAATACTAATTATAATGACAAATCATTTCTTTGAAATTTCATCAGTTTTTTTGAAGTCTGTTTAAATAACCCTACACTTCGTCCATGTTATTTAGGACCAGGGCTCTGCTAATACTGAATATTTAGACATACAGCCGGTTAAAGCGTATATTTTGACATACCTACTTTAAAAAAATGTAACCCTCGCTGCACAAGTCAGACTCGCACTTGTCGGTTTTATTTTCCTTACTGAATTGAATAAATAAAAATAAATATCTTGGCCAATTGACACCAATTAACCTAGTCCCAAACTAAAGCTTGTACTATGCATGGGTACCTACTAGGCAACGGATAAACATACTTATAAAGAATAAATAATACTTAAATACATATTAAACATCCAAGACCTGAGCACAACATTCGTATTATTTATTCAAATATCTGCCCCGACCGGGGATCGAACCCGGGACCTTAAGCTTCATAGCCAGATTTTCTAACCACTTGACTATCCAGTCGTCAATTTATATGGTTTATTTTTATTTTGATGATAGTTATTAATCTGAAAGTAGCTATTGAGTAAGTGTAGTACGGCTACAATACAAGTAGATCCTTGGGCTTTCTTAGTACAAAAACCAAGTAATCAATTATAGTACAATCTGAATAAGCTCTATATCTTATCTCATCTTTAAGCCAGGGTGATGCCGAATACACTTTGACCCTGTACCTACAGGGTCTACAGTCGTATTTCCTGCTCAGACGTTCCGATGCGTTCATAGATGTCATTGACAGTACCTAAAAAGTTGTAATTAGATTTGATTTTAATGAAAATTTGCACAAGTTGAATATTTCGCAAACAGATCACTGAATCGAAAAAATCGTTCTTGACAACCGGCCAATGGTATAAGACCTATCCAACGATACCCCACACCAAGTATAGAGTTAGTTGAGAAAAAAAAAACACCCTCACTTTACGTCTATGGGACGTTACCTACCCCTAAAAAAATTGTTTGTTGACGACCGGATGACTATTTGGTTAGAAAACCTGACAACGAAGCTTGAGGTCCGGGTTCGATTCCCGGCCGGGGCAGGTATTTACAAAATACATAATATTTTATTGGTCTCAATTTTTTTACATTTTATAAAGGTTGGGACCTCCCATTAAGCATAAAATGCTTGTGTCAGGAGAGCCCGCACGGCACTTCCACAACAATACATGTGCATGACCAATTACATGTGCATATTAATTAAATTATCGTTTCATTATACTTATACACTAGATATTTGTATGAATAATATCGTCACTACTTTTAAAAAAGCTCGTTTTTAACTTGTTCTCTTTTAAGATATGGCTTTTCTGTCCTAATTAATAGGACATTTTCGCCAGTGTCAAGGTACTCTATTTGAGAGGGACTTTGTACGGTGATGTAGTTTTTGCAACTTGATAGTAAAATTCCAGAAACCACGTGCAGATAACCTGCGCATTTAAAAAATGCCAGACACGAGAGCAATATAGAATTTTGTGATCACTGTTCACTGTTAAGGTTAATCGCCGCATAAAGCACTATCAAAATTATACTTCAACTAGCCAAAGAAACATAATTAGAAAAATTAGATATTGTCTACATCCGCCATGTTCGAATGCTACAAATCGAATACTCGTTTTAACTTAAAATTTATAATTTTTCTTAGTGAACTTTATACGCATTATTTGAAGGGTCGATTTTGTTGACGTATTGATTTGTGATACAAGATTTTTTCAAAGTAGTTACGATATGACGATAGGTATGCATGTTTGTTCTCGGGTCTTGGAT
>NC_133489.1:14989991-15136731 GCF_025370935.1 Choristoneura fumiferana | reverse complement strand
TTTACTAGTTTACAATCTTTTATTTAACTTGCAATGTATGTACCTATGTACTCGTATGTATGTATGTGAGGCTCAAATCCTGCGAGTTGAATTTGACTCAGTTTCAGTGGTCGAATTGACTTGAAATTTGTATATACTTATGTGAATTGCGTGACAATACAATAATCTGGTAGCTGACATCCTGGTAGTCCGGCCAGGATCGTCTCCGCAACGGAATTCTTCAACGGTTAATGGCATCGACTTGAAATTTCGTATGATGTAGTTTAATAGGTAACAATGCTAGTAAAGTCGACAAGTACAGTCAGCAAAAAAAAGCTTGAACAGATTTTTTTTTACCAAAAACTTATTTCACAGCTACTTACGTTTTTCACTTGTTTTTATTTTCGCTCTTGACTGCAACTGCACTGAGAGTACTACTGTTTTCGTACCTATATTACACGGCTATTAAATGATTTCAGTTTATTATCTTGATCGATGTACACCGCATTCTGTTATTTCACTTATACAGGTCATAGCACTATAATATCCCATTGTTCATTAAGGGCGATAAGTAAGGTATTACGAACGAAGTATTACCTCTGGTAGTCTCTGTTATTACTTTGACTAATGGCACTGACGTCATTTCACTATGTATGTATTTTTTACATGTGCAGTACGCTTGGCACCGGAGAGCATGCCAGTGAGCAGTGATGAGTGATAACAATACCGATCCTCCGCCTCAATTTCAAAATTTTAGCAGGTTGGTGTTTTTATTATTATTTTTACAAGCTTTTACCTTGCAATAGTTGCAATGTATGTACCTATGAATGTATGTGCAGGTAAAATCTTGCGAGTTGAATTTGACCACTTCTTCCACATTTGGTACGGAAAGTAGTTTGGATGAAAATGCAAGTACAGTCAGCAAAAAGCTTGTATAAAAATGTAAGTCGCGCGCACAATATGGCACCGAAAATCGAAACGTATTTTTTGCATAGCGTCACCGGCGTTAGAAGTTTTCTGTAGTAGTGTACGCCTCATAATGCAGTATCAAATATTTTTATTTCACCGTATACTCTGATTTAACCTTGCATGGTATAAATATAACGTAACTTTTTTTTTCCTTTCAGAAATTTGGTCCGAGTACTCCGTCCTCGACACCATCATTACAATTGAACTTGATCATGATAGCAATGAGGAAGTCGTACGTAAATGACAGGTCGACGAATTTTCAATGTTCAATATTTATTTGAACAAATGAAGGCTGTGGATCATAGTCCATTTAATTGCAGCTTAAAGATATGGATTTTGTGAAGGAGTCGAGAATCGGATTCCAGTCAACTTTTCTTTTCAAATGCAAAATGTGTGGCAAAAAAGAAGCATTTAATAATGAAAAACTAGAGTCTAAAATTAATAAAAATGTTGTTCAAGCAGTCGTATGTTCGGGTAGTGGCTTTCCCATTAGATGAGCTTTGCGCTCATTTAGATATGCATGTATAGCGGAGAAAACATTTGGGAAAGAGAATTGTTGCTTGGGGATGTTTTAAAGATATCTCTTTGAAGAGCATGTTTGAGGCAGGACTCGAAGAAAAACAAATGGCAATTGAAAAAGGAAACGTAGACGCTGATGGCGTTCCCTACATCACAGTAGTAGCGGACGCATCGTGGGGAAAAAGATCATATCGTACCAGCAATTATAATTCATTATCCGGGTAGCGTGCATTATTGGGTATGAAACTAAAAAGGTTCTCTTTTTAGGAATACGGAATTCTTATTGCTCTGTATGCGCTGTTGCAAGTAATAAAAAGATTGAGGTCAAGAAACATAAATGTTTTAAAAACTGGTCTGGTAGCTCCACAGCAATGGAAGCCGACGGTGTAGTAGAAGGTTTTAAATGCAGCATAATATGCATGGCTTGAAATACACCAACTTATTGGTGATGGCGATAGCAGTGTCATGAGTGCTTTAAACGAAGCATTGCCATATGGCCACTCCACTGCTATACACAAAATAGATGCAGTAATCATTTATTACGAAATTATTGCACTAAATTGAGAAATTTGACAAAAAACTGAAATAAACAAGGACCTGTCCCTATTATCATGAGGAAATGCCTAAATGATAACATATTGCGACTACGAAAGGCAATTAAAGGAGCAATAGACTTTTCTTCGAAAATGGAAGGGAAAACTTTTACTGAGAAAGTAAATGAATTAAAAAAAGACCTACGAAACGGGCCTTGCCACGTTTTTGGTGAGCATGCCAACTGCAAAACATATTTTTGTAATGGCCCGAAACCAGGCGAAGAAAACTTCATAGGCCAAATGAAAGATTGTGGCTTGTGGTATGACATATACACCGCTATAAGTCCTATTTTAAACAATGCCGAAAGTCTCCTTATGGGGCAAACAAACAATATTGTTGAGCAGTTTAATGCACTAATCGCAAAATTTATAGGAGGCAAACGAATAAATTACTCCCTTCGTGATCTTATGAGTCCCGTTGCTACGCAGCTGCTACAAAAAGAAACACCGGGAGTCTTGTAGCAACCATGAGTAAAGTATTAACAAAAAATGAAGAACTGGGACTTACACGCAGAAGTATGAGAAGAGGCAGGCAGAAAAGGCGAAAGAAAATCAAGCCAAGACAAAAAATCAAAACGAAGAAAACGTATCGCAGGACCCGATGAACATTACGGTGATATCGAAAAAGAACCAGATATGGAAGTTGAGCACTACGAAAAAAGAAAACAAGCACTCTTAGCAGACTTTTCAAAAAGTAAAATAGAACTTGAAATATCCAAAAAGATACCGTTGGGCAGGCAACGAACCCTGAATGGATCAAACAACGAAAAATACGCCTTACTGCGTCAGTGTTTGGTCAAATATGTAGAGAAGAGCTGCCACGTCGTGTAAAAATATTATAAAAACACTCTTATATAGCAATTTTAAAGGTAGCGATGCTACTAGATACGGCAATGAGAATGAGCCCATCGCTTTAAAAGAGACTGAAGCTGCACTAGGAGTGCAAGTATCACCTTGTGGGTTATACATCCTCGAGGAACACCAGTATTTAGGCGCGAGTCCCGACGGAGTCATAGACGAAGAAACAATTGTGGAGATCAAATGCCCAGCTTCGGCGGCAAATATGACGCCAACAGAAGCTATTTTAAAGAAAAAAATTACTTTCTGTGTGTTGGACGAAAGTGATCCTCAGAAAATAAACTGAAGCAAAATCACAACTACTTTTATCAAGTACAAGGTCAGTTAAATATTACAAAAAAAGATACTGTATCTTCGTGGTGTGGACTCCAAAAGGCATATTATTCGAAAAAATCGAAAAGGATACAGGATTCTGGAGAGCATATTAAATAAATTGAGAAAATTTTACATGGAATGCATACTACCTGAAATTATAGATCCGCGTCTACCTAGAAAGTTACCGATACGAGAGAGTTCTTAAAAATAAGCGAATTTTCATACTTGTATGTATTAAAAAATAAAACACAATATTGTATGACTTTTTTTATTTTATTCAATACACCCAATCTTCAATGTGTCCAATCAAGTTGATGTTGTAGTCTATAGATATTATACTTTTCACTTCTCATGCTCGTAAAGTTCGTTTTTATGCTGAGATTAAGCGACATAAAATGACTTTTTATGCTCTAGTGCATAAAATAAAATCTTTGTCTAAGACCAAGCTAATCAGGTGTCAACCAGCCACAAACAGAAAGTTTTTAACTTTTTTATTTATTTATATAAAACTAAAAATTAACCAAATCAATCAAAATAAATCAATAAAATAAAAAAATAGAATTATGTATATAGTAATTCATGAAAAATAAAAGAAACATAGTAAGTGAACCATTGTTTCCACTGTTGCTATTTCCTCGAATTAATCGAAGTAAAAAGCAGTGTAAAACTCGAGCATTAAACCCATTTTTCCCTCGACGTGTCTATCCACCCTCGCCGTACCGGAACGAACGTCTTAAAATCGTAAACGTCGTAAAATGGCTCGTTTTATGCTCTTGTTGTACAATCGACTATTTCACTTCTCATGCTCGTAAAGTGCGTGTTCATGCTGCATCTAGGCAACATACAATAACTTTTTATGCTCTAGTGCATAAAGTAGAATCTTCGTCTAAGGTCAAGGCAATCAAGGTGTGAAACCACAAACAAAAGAGTTTCTACATATTTTTTTTATTTTTTTACACCTAAAAATCAATCAAATCGATGAAAATAAATCAATAAAACTAATATAGTAAAGCATGAAAAATAAAAGGTACAAAATAAGTGAACATTTATTTTTACTATTGCTATTTCATTTCTTCGCAAGCGAAGTGAAAAGCAGAGTGTAAAACTCTAGCATTGAGCCCATTTTCCCTCGACGTTTCTATCCACCCTCGCCGTGGCTCGGGTGGCTATATGAACGTCTCGGGTAAAATTGCTCGTTTTATGCTTTGTTGTACAATATACTATTTCATCACACTTGCTCGTAAACAGTGTCGTAAGCTGCAGGCTAACTTGGTTGCAGTCCTTAATAAAACCTAAGGGCCTTTTTTTGGCGTTATGAGTTGTTGCGCGTACTAATACTGCTGCGCGCGCAGGTTCTGCACGACTAGCAGGAGGACCTCGTGCACGCATGTCAGGCACATGCTGCGGGAGGCGGAGGGCGGCTGGTAGCTGGCGCTGCCAAGAACTGCACCAGCGGTATCGGCAATTTTTGTAACAATAATATTTTTCTTTTACACATATACAATTTTACTCGCAAATGTGATGAAAACATTGTAAGTCGCACGGGCGTACTATAATTATGAACATCGACCTAGTCCTCAGTCTTTGACTTTGAGCTTCTAATACTCTCGTTCGTAATTTCTTATTAACCGCCCTTAAGACATAATGTACTATTACGCCACACCTGGCCATAATGTGAGTTTTACCGCCGCTATGCGTATGGTAAAACCCACTTTCTGGCAAGGTGAAGACGTAAAATTGTGTACGCAGTAAAAAAGTTTTAACAGTTGTATAGTGTAATGTTATGTAATGTACATTTACGTTTTTGGAACGCCAAATAATATCCTAGCCGGTAGCTGCCCTCCCGCGCTGTATATATTATAATCTTGGTCTGGAGATGTTCTACTGTTATATTCTACTTAGATACTGCAATAATTTCACCATTGTATGAAGATATTTTACTGCAATATTGTTACTGTGACATGTCTCTAGCTCCGCCTTCCCGCTAGCGCGCTCTTGCTTTCTTTCTAGCGCCCTGTCTTACTCTAGGTGAAACAACAACATTTTAAAGCGTTAGCGCGTGATCTCAACGCGGAGTTGAGCGCTACTTGCTGCGGACTCTTAAGTTGGTGTGTGTTTGAATTCATGGGTTCATGTGGAATTTACAAAACTATTGAAAGTAAAATTCTTTACAGTAGTGGACTAACAGTCCACTAAATCGATATTGATATCAATAAAGATATTCGAACCAAAGAAATATTAAGTACTTAGGTTTAGTATACTTTAAGATCTACAATAATTGCACAAATGAACATGATCGCAATAAATGAATATGATTACAAAAATTCAGTTTAATCAACAATTACTTTTTTAACTAGTTTCGCACGCGTAAATCATTAGATACAGCAGTTGAATTGAAATTCCGAGATTTTATTAAGTTCTTGTGGGAATTCCCTAAAATTACATCATGGTTTTCATTGACGTTTTATTATACTTAACAACCATGCCAAATTTCATGACTCTAAGCCTAGTGGTTGTTATTTCGATATTTTATCCCTATCCCGTGGGAATATTGGGATAAAAAGTAGCCTGTATGTTATTCCAGATGTCCAGCTGTCTACATACCAAATTTCATGACTAAGCGAGTGGTTGTTATTTCAAGATTTTATCCCTATCCTGTGGGAATATCGGGATAAAAAGTCGCCTCTGTGTTATTCCAGATGTCCAGCTATATATGTATCAAATTTCATGACTTTAAGCCCAGCGGTCATTATTTCGAGATTTTATCCCTATCCTGTACGAATATTGAGATAAAAAGTAGCCTATGGGTTATTCCAGAAGTCCAGCTATCTACATACCAAATTTCATGCATGGGCCTCTGCCCAGTGGTTGTTATTTCAAGATATATCCTATCCAGTTGGAATATTGGATAAAAAGTAGCTTACGTGTTATTCCAGATGTCCAGCTATCTACATACCAAATTTCATGACTCTGAGCCCAGTGTTATTATTCGAGATTTTATCCCTATCCCGTGAGAACATCGGGATAAAAAGTAGCCTATGTGTTATTCCAGACGTTCAGCTATCTACATACCAAATTTCATGACTCTCCAGAGGTTGTTATTTCAGATTTTATCCCTATCCCGAGGGAATATCGGAATAAAAAGTATTCTTTGTTTCAATCCAGGTTATAAACTAACTTTTTGCCAAATTTCATCCAAATCCGTCCAGCCGTTTCAGCGTGAAAAAGTAACAAACATACTCACCCACTCACTCACAAACTTTCACATTTATAATATTAAGTAGGATGAGCTTAATTAAATCTAAAAATTGCCATGAGATTCTCACCGAAGGAAAACTGAGAAATCTTTCATACAGCTGCAACACAACTTAATGGTATGTATGAATTTCCCAATCTGCATGGATATAAGACGTTTGTAGGCTGAAGATGATGTTGTTGACAGCAATAACAGCAGTGGCACGGCGGGGTCGCGCACGTCGGGAGGGAGCGGGGGTAGCTCCGCGGCGGCAGCGCACCGCGCGCTGAGCCCGCGTCGCGCGCGCCCGCCCCGCCCGCGCGACGCGCCCGCCACCCGCCCCCGCCGCCGCCGCCGCCGCCGCCACCGCTCCCGCCCCCGCTCCCGCCACGCCGCCCAACACTGCCAGCGCAGCACAGCCACGCAGTGAGTCATCTCAACAATACAATTTTTATTAACTTAAATATTACGATTTTGAATATAAGGTTTCTCAATACATATGTCTTTTTGCTCGGTATGCCTTACGGCAAAGCCACTTCCAACTCTGCCAGCTGCCTGCACTATCCACCGCTTTCTATTGGCTGGCACTTTTATCCAAAGGGGACCCAAGGTCTTTTTCAGTTTGTCCTTCCGGCTTCTGACTTTGCGACTAATTGCGACCTTGGCTCCTAAACCCTTGGGTCCCAGACAACCATCTGTTTACACCATTTTTCATTCTTGCAGCGGAGCAAATGCTCAATCCATCTCCATTTTAGTTTTTTTTTTTTACATTACTTTAGTTAACTAGGCTTCGCAAGGTGTTCTATTTTTTTTTATTTAAACTAATCTTATCCTGACAATTACAAACAACAACAAAATAATTAAGCAAACAAAACCGTCTCGGCATTCTCCACTTTTGCGCTTACATTTAGTCATCCATCTTTTTTTATACACTGAGTTTTTTTATTTATTTCCGTTAACTTCGGCAGACGGCTCAGTTCATTGATATGAACTACCTGATAATTAACTTTTTGTTCAAATTTAAAAATATAAAATTTAAAAAGTTTGCTGCTGTACTGCTAATAATTATTATATTAAGGGACTGTTTCACCATCCATTGATTAGTGTTAACTGGCGGTTAGGTGTGATGCCGTTTCTATTTGTTTTATTCGAATAGACGGAGACGGCATCACATTTAACCGTCAGTTAGCACTAATCAATGGATAGTGAAACAGTCCCTAATATAATTAATAAACACCCCCTAACAAACAGCCCAACCTTGATGACCTTTTAAACAGTAACAGCCTTATTCATAAAAATTAGTTAAGGCTCCTCTTAAGGCCCGATGCTAAAAAACACTTCCAACGTCTGTTAGCGCTAATCACCGCTTTCATTGGCTGGCACTTTTATCCAAAGGGACCGTAGGACCTCCTTTGTCTCCCTGCTAAGTCACTAAATGGCCGCTCCAAAGTTTGACAACATCTGTTTACACTTTGACTTGCAGCGGAGCAAATGCCAATCATCTATTTTAGTTTTTTTTTGAATTACGCAAAGATTAAAAAAAAACCAAGGTGTTCTATTTTTTTTTTATTTTAACTAATCTTATCCTGCAATTAAAACAACAATAAATAATTAAAAAAAAAAATAGGATGATTCACAATTATGGCTTTTTGCACAACATAAACATGCGGATCGGAAATGGCGGGAAAACAAACTTCTCGTTTTGATATTTTTTTCCTGCTAATTTGCTGTCACTGCTGTCAAATTTTTTTTTTTTAATTATCGAATTAGCTGCTGTACTGCTAATTTGATTTGTCAAGGTGCCATCCATGATTAGTCTAACAGGCGGTCAGTGGATGCCGTTTCTATTTGTTTTATTCGAATAGCGGAGACGGCATCACATTTAACCGTCAGTTAGCACTAACAAGATTAAACAGTCTTATATATTAATAACAGACCGATCAAACCTCAATTAAGGATTTTTTATGAATAAGGCTGTAAGAGTTAGGCCACTAGTGTCTTAGAAAAATTAACTTCATTCGAGCTGTAGATTGTCCCCTTAAAGTTAACGGAAATCAAAAATAACACGGTGTATAGATAGAAACCGTTAAATAATAAATTTTAAATTGCAGGTGGACAAATAGTGTTGTCCGATTTGCAACGTTACTTTTCTGGTGTGGGCGCGGCGGCCGGCGGGACCGCTGCGGGCGCGCGCGTGGAGCTGGCGGCGGCGCTGGCGGAGCCCGAGGTGGTGGCGGCGGCCACCGCGCCCGCCGCGGCGCAGCGCCTCGCGCCGCACCTGCCGCCCGCGCCGGCGCAGGACGATGTAAGGACCACCCTGCTCTCACCGCAGTTTGCTCAGGTGAAACCCCAAGTACCGTCCCCGAGGTGGCGCGAGGGCTTGCACTATGCGCTCGACTGCTAAAGTTAACAATCAAATTGCCGCTTTCATCGCATGTCGTTTTGTTCTGTTTTCCGGAATGTTCTTTTGTTTGAGATTTACTAATTTCAATTAATTTATGTTCTTACGTGATCTTATGGGGCCGTCTATTCTTATATTTACCCTATTTTATCGTACCTATTGAGAGGACAATATTTCCGAAAACTGTATGGTCAAAAAGCTTTACTTTTTAATTCAAACCTACATAATATATAATGCTAATAATTGAAGACATCAAAATTCTAAAGCACCTCTGATTTTTATAAGGTAAGTATTTAGAAGTTTTTTTTCTTGTCTGTTATTATTTTTTAGATTTTAATTCGGTATAATACTTTCTGTGGGGATGGAATGAAATAATCAAAGCTATGTATGACTAATAATTCTAACACTCCGCGTCTGTCTCTCTGCGGAGCACAGGTCATCTTTCGTAATGAGAGTGACTGAGCTTTTAAGCTAGAAACACACAAACGCGCACCGGAGGCAGAGCCGGTTGAAATATTCGAGCAAACGTGAAAGAGGGCACGCAGAATATGCCGCGCCACGCTTATTTCCCGCGCGGTATTCTGTGTGGCCTCTTTCATGTTAGCTCGAATATTACAACCAGTACCGCCTCCGCCCCGCCACCGCTCTCTTTGTGTTTCAAACTTGAATCTTAATGCCTCCGTTATCCTGAAAAATATCACACTTTCTAACTGTAATATAAAATGTAAAGCCCGACACTTGTGTAGATATAGTGGTTTGGTATTAGGTCTCCCATCATAGGTCTGTGGTCTCAGTGCAAGAACTTTGTCGCCTTATCATATCTTATGTGTGTCTTCTGTGTAAGTGAATAAATGTCTTCTTTCTTTCTTTCTTCTTCTTTCTTTATCAGATTACTCATCTATAATACTTTTCGGATAGCTTGGGTCCAAATAAATACTTTTATATTCAAGACGGTTTCTGTAGATTACTTTTTGGATTATTCAAATCGGACATTCCATTTAGACTGGTGGCGGTCCAAAAACGATATCAAGAATAAGTTAAATGTAGGTATATGAAACAGAAGCGACATTTCATTTAGAGCATTTTATTACGTAGTATCTTCAGGCACTCAATGAAATTTCAGCTGCTTGCATCGAAAAATTATTTGATGTTCCCTTTTGAAGTTTACTGTGACAAGGCACTAAAGTACGTTTTGGCCATAATTATTCTGTCGTGAAAACATTTCAATTAGAGAAAATTGAGTCAATCGCATTTTTTACATTTTGGCCATAGAATATTAAGACATAAAAACTTCAAGACAAAATTATACTTCGTCCATAATGAATTCTGTCGAGTAAAGCACATTTAGTCAATAGCATTTTGTACATTTTGGCCCCAGAATATTCTGTACTTCCTGGCACAGAGACATCTGGATCATAGTGAAAGCTGCCTTGGAAACATTTTGAATAAACGCGCATTTTGGCCATAGCATATTTTGCTCCTAAAATATTCTGAGAAATTGACCTGGTGGCACTAACATTTTGTACTATTTGACAGTGTCACATCTCAAAATTCTATGCATTTTGGCATTTGTACCAAGATGATCTGTCACCAAATAATTTTGGTCTGTCAATAGCAATGCTTATTGGATGACGTAAAATGTCACAACACAATGACAAGGTTTGTGGTGGCCTAGGACTCAAATTGATTGACTGTACACAAATCATGCAACTGGATTTTTCCCCACTGCTATGGTTCGACCTTGTACATGTATAGATGATAATGCAGGTAGCTATGGAAATATGATATCTTAAACCTCATGAATCCCATTTCCACTAGCATCCCATCACGAGAGTAGACCTGTGCCCCTAAAAGGGAACCTTTAGGGCCTAAAGTTTAGGCAATGGCCAGATTCATTCTATTGTGTGGTAAATTCCATGTGAGGCATTGAAAAGTCCATGCTTGTCATATTAAACGCTATCTGTCTTTTACTTGAGTCGTGAGTCTTTAGACTGCCTTGTGAATATAGTTTTATGTATGCATGTATGTATCCATCTGTATAAGTTTGTATGTAATGTATACATATCTCATATATTATGTGTATTTTATGTCCTAGTGCTCCTGTATGTGGATAATTGCAACACCTGTTTAAATCTGTTTCTTTCAGATTTCAAAGGCCTGGAAGAGATCGCTCAGTAGCGACAAGGCCGCCCGTTGCTTACCATGTCAATTTTACTTACTAGTCACAGAACAAATAATAAGAGGAATAGAAATATGTCAAAAGTACAGTTTAGTATTGAAACTAGTGTCTCGAAAATGCTTACGTGCACTCAAACATACTTTCAAGTCTTATCCATTATTGCTGATAACTTCTATTTCTATGCGAAAGAGTAATAATTTCTCAACCAGTAACATAATTAGAACTTAAAAACAACGGTGTATTGTTAAGTTTATTGTACAGATATATAGATAAAAATTCATACGTCGAGTAGAGTAGGTACCATCAGGCGAGGGGTACCTCAAACTAACTACTAGCACGAGAAATTCAATGTATCTTATTCTTATAAGGACAGAGATGGAGCCACTTTGCAAAATGTATCGTATTATATTGTATCTCATATGATCATGATGTTTTCACATATTATTGATTTGACTAAGTATGTAAATTTATCTGTTTGTAAATTGCCCCAATAGAAACTTGCTGGCTGTAATTAACAGCATGGTGTTAAATTGAGTCATCTCTATAGACAGTGTCCAATTATGCCAATGTTTTTCCACTGTCAGGCCATACAGAGTTATATTAAATTATTTTGATATTATTGCAGGCAGCGAACCAGTTCTCCTCGGCGTTGACTTCAGGGCAGATGGGTCCTGTGATGACACAGTTTGGTCTCTCCCCGGATGTGGCTTCTGCCGCCAACACTGGAGACATGCAGGCTTTTTTCAAGGCCCTCGAAAGCGAATCTAGCGCTTCCGACAGCAGCAAAGCGAAAGAAGAAGACAAGAAGGCAGACGAAAAGCCGAAAGAAGACAAGAACGACAAAAAAGATGGCGACGCCGGAATGTCGCTTGATTAATTAAAAAAATAATTAGTTAGTAGTTATAACTAACTAATTTAGTATGACCTGAGTTGCATATTGTATTAGAAATATTTTGGTGTTCATTATTATGGCTTTTAAAAAATAAAATTATAACGAAAAAAATGTGTTATTCTTGCGGCAAATAAGTTTTTCCCCTCGGTGTTCTTTTTAAGGATTGCGACAGCATAATAATGCTATCTTAACTATTAATAATACTAATATTGTCAGTGTCTTTTCATATATACCGATTGCCAGAAAGTTGGCTCCAGGTGGTGATGTATGGGCATTGGGCAGCGTGTATGATGGATTCTTTCGTTTCAACTGTACCAGTGTATTTTACCCAGCTATAGTAGTATGTATGGACATTTTACAATCAGGTGCCCGGCACCGATACCAGACAACCAGTACGTGTGAAAAGGCGCTCAGTGTCATAATTTCCTGTACGAACTTTTTGAAATACCAATTATCATTTTAATGATTTTGCTTAGTACGTATGCTATACTATTTTCTTTACTACGGTTAGACGCCTTATTATGACTTAAAATTCTCGGAAAAGATAGGGAAACCCGAATTCCTCGCTATCCATCAATGACGTACTTTTATTATTTCGATATCTCGTAAGCTTATCTCGTTATCTTTTGCTTATCTTTACATTGGAGTGAGTGAAGAGAGTTGTTAATACATTTATCTAGAAAATAATGCACGTATTACCATTTTCATTACAAATTAAAATCGAAGAAATATTTTTCTTACTATATAATTTTTTAACATTTATTTATTTTTATCCTACTGAACTGCTTGCAATGGCTGGCATACGTCAAATTAGAAGTACAGAATAAATATGTGGTGTTAAGGAAAAAGATGAGTCTAAATAAAATGAGATTTTTGCACTCATTTGTTCAAAAGACTATTGTGTCACGGCAATTAGGAGATGAGTCAATATTTTTTTTTACTCAACTTTTTTTTAACACCACAGAAACAATAGGATAGGTACGTTTTATCCTGTAAAAATAAGTGTTCCAAGGGCGACGATAAATGATTTTTCGCGGACGAAGTTGCGGGCAACAGCTAGTTCTAGTATATTTTGTAACAGTATATAGGTGTCAGCCTGGCTTCTGGAGCAAGCGTAGCAAACCCTTCACGTTCCAGACGACTTCCTGGAGCGATCCCGGTGACCCGAGGGGTACCTAGTAACATGTAGTTCGCCACGCCAGAACATTTTAGTTCTAGTAGGACGTACGAGTGAGTTGTTGGCCGTTTCTTCTGCCTCCATGCATAATATGCTCTGCACAGGAGATGTCTCTGACACCTAGATTATGTGTTTGTCAAGCAAATCCAGTCAGAACTCGCGACTAGCAGTCGAAGTTGTGAACTCCTAAATCCGCGAAGCGGGGTAAACCGGGGTTGATCATCGGGATAGCTTCTCTGGTCTGCCGGCATGGATCTATGTTTGTCCAAAATTATTGGCGCGTACCTTAATTTTGTGGCGCATTTTACCGCGCAGCCATCCAATGTACTACTAGTGGGATGGGTTAATGTCTTGTTGATGTCCGAAAACCTTCATTTCCGACCCCCTTCGAGTCAACGTCGTTGCCTCGTTGTTTGGAATATTATAGAATTGAAATCCGAAAATTTCAATACTAGGTCGGTAAGTTTTGGTCCAATGTTACTAGTACTTAAAACATTAAAGCTTAATATTCCACAAATGAATTAAAAAATGTTTTTACAAACCTGCAGTAAAAGACATATTCAAAGGCACTCCACACTGCGAGGTAGGAAACGAGAAAAAATTATCATTAACTTACTTAAGTACTTACAAGGGTCTCTGAGCTAAGCCACGGAGGGACGGACATTGCGAAGCTACGTTAACCCTTTATTTGACAAAAATAAAAAAAGTTCATGATTCAAACCTCTTCGTTACCTAGAAAAATTATATAAAATTCTACATTTAAAACAAAAATAGTGATGAGTCATGTTCATTATGGCATACATTGCCAAATAAAGCTATGTACGCTATACATAAAAACATTTTAAATTATTATTTACTTTTGCTTGTGAGATAGCCCTGTGTCATTACTAAAGCACCTACCTACTGATAAGTTTCAAGATATTGCTATGAATTATACGAATTCGTAACATTTTAGTGGAAATCGTTGAACGATATACCTACCTACAACCTATGTATACCTAAGTGATAATATTTCAACAGACATCGCCTTACGGCTTGTGGTCCGTTTGTTTCAAATTATGATTCGCGAAAATAAGGCAAAGAGATAAGACATGCTTCAATACGCTGATAGTGTATTTATTTATTATAAATGTATACAGCACTATCTTTGGTTCAAGAAGACATTATTTTTTGCTGTTATTTATATCATTCTCACCTCAAAGTCACATTGTAGGTAAGTGACAGTTCTTTTCAGGGTTCCGTACCCAAAGGGTCCAAACGGAGCCCTATTGCTGTAACTGGCCTATCCGTGGGTCCGTCCGTCATTTGTTACATAGATCTTACATTACAGCCAATCGGTTGGAGCGGAGTCTTCAAATTTTCTCAATATAAGCATCTCGTTGACCCAAAGCATTACAAATTGTCAAAATCTATATAGGTACCTAATATAATGTTTTTTAGGGGGGGCTCCCATAGGTATAGCTAAAGGAGGGCGCGAAAAAGAATTAACTTAACCCAACGAGTGGGGTATCGATATTCAGAGCCTGTTCAGTAGGTACATACTGTATTTTATGTTTTGAAAAATATTGGAAAAACAAAGGAATGAGAAGCCACAAAAGTCAGCTTTTATTAAACTTCCCATTGACCAATTAACTTGAAATTAGCTGATTGATAACGTTTATTCCTACATATATTTTTCTAACAAATACTAATTATAATGACAAATCATGTTTTTCTTTGAAATTTCATCAGTTTTTTGAAGTCTGTTTAAATAACCCTACACTTCGTCCATGTTATTTAGGACCAGGGCTCTGCTAATACTGAATATTTAGACATACAGCCGGTTAAAGCGTATATTTTGACATACCTACTTAAAAAAAATGTAACCCTCGCTGCACAAGTCAGACTCGCACTTGTCCGGTTTTATTTTCCTTACTGAATTGAATAAATAAAAATAAATATCTTGGGCCAATTGACACCAATTAACCTAGTCCCAAACTAAAGCTTGTACTATGCATGGGTACCTACTAGGCAACGGATAAACATACTTATAAAGATAAATAATACTTAAATACATATTAAACATCCAAGACCTGAGCACAAACATTCGTATTATTTATTCAAATATCTGCCCCGACCGGGGATCGAACCCGGGACCTTCATAGCCAGATTTTCTAACCACTTGACTATCCAGTCGTCAATTTATATGGTTTATTTTTATTTTGATGATAGTTATTAATCTGAAAGTAGCTATTGAGTAAGTGTAGGTACGGCTACAATACAAGTAGATCCTTGGGCTTTCTTAGTACAAAACCAAGTAATCAATTATAGTACAATCTGAATAAGCTCTATATCTTATCTCATCTTTAAGCCAGGGTGATGCCGAATACACTTTGACCCTGTACCTACAGGGTCTACAGTCGTATTTCCTGCTCAGACGTTCCGATGCGTTCATAGATGTCATTGACAGTACCTAAAAAGTTGTAATTAGATTTGATTTTAATGAAAATTTGCACAAGTTGAATATTTCGCAAACAGATCACTGAATCGAAAAATCGTCTTGACAACCGGCCAATGGTATAAGACCTATCCAACGATACCCCACACCAAGTATAGAGTTAGTTGAGAAAAAAAAACACCCTCACTTTACGTCTATGGGACGTTACCTACCCTAAAAAAATTGTTTGTTGACGACCGGATGACTAAGTGGTTAGAAAACCTGACAACGAAGCTTGAGGTCCCGGGTTCGATTCCCGGCCGGGGCAGGTATTTACAAAATACAAAATATTTTATTGGTCTCAATTTTTTTACATTTTATAAAGGTTGGGACCTCCCATTAAGCATAAAATGCTTGTGTCAGGAGAGCCCGCACGGCACTTCCACAACAATAATGTGCATGACCAAATTACATGTGCATATTAATTAAATTATCGTTTCATTATACTTATACACTAGATATTTGTATGAATAATATCGTCACTACTTTTAAAAAAGCTCGTTTTAACTTGTTCTCTTTTAAGATATGGCTTTTCTGTCCTAATTAATAGGACAATTTCGCCAGTGTCAAGGTACTCTATTTGAGAGGGACTTTGTACGGTGATTGTAGTTTTTGCAACTTGATAGTAAAATTCCAGAAACCACGTGCAGATAACCTGCGCATTTAAAAATGCCAGACACGAGAGCAATATAGAATTTTGTGATCACTGTTCACTGTTAAGGTTAATCGCCGCATAAAGCACTATCAAAATTATACTTCAACTAGCCAAAGAAACATAATTAGAAAAATTAGATATTGTCTACATCCGCCATGTTCGAATGCTACAAATCGAATACTCGTTTTAACTTAAAATTTATAATTTTTCTGAGTGAACTTTATACGCATTATTTGAAGGGTCGATTTTGTTGACGTATTGATTTGTGATACAAGATTTTTTCAAAGTAGTTACGATATGACGATAGGTATGCATGTTTGTTCTCGGGTCTTGGATGTTTAATACGTATTTAAGTTTGTATTTATCTATATCATTATGTTTATCCGTTGCCTAGTATCTATAATGCAAGTTTTGCTTAGTTTGGGTCTGGGTCAATTGGTGTCACTGTCAAGTGTCCCATATATATGTTTATTTTTTTTATTTAATTTTATTTTACCGCTGTCGACGTGGCTGTCTGCTAAGTATGTACATACATCCCATATTACAGTTTTCTAGTACTAACGGTCTTTGAGCTTAGCCGCAGACAGATAGACAGACAGACAGACGGACCGACATAGCGAAACTATAAAGTGTTCCTAGTTGACAACGGAACCCTAAAAATTAACGCGGTCGATGACGCGGCGCGTGCATGAGTTTATTGTTGAAGGTGCAATACATATAAGTATACATACAAAAATGTAATTGGCGGCAGTTGATGGCGCAGCGCGCAGCACAGTGCCTCGTTTAAATCGCGGCCATTCGCGGCAGCAAAAGCGCGGGCGACGCGCGTGACCTCGGCTCGGCAGCGAGCGCAGGGAGCGGGGGGCGTTGGGGAATCCTTCTGGCGCCAGACCGGCATCGGGCGTCTACCCGCGCCCCACCCCGCCGCCGCTCGCCCGCTCCGGCCCACTCGAAATAGATGCACGGTGATTTACGCCTCGGGCATATGAATAAATATGTTGCTTGCCTGCCTACCTCAGCTCGCCGCAACATTGGCACGTCCGCCCGCCCCCGCCCCGCATACTTACCGAGCCATCTCATTCGGGCCGGGCGACTCGCTCAGGCCGCACTCGCATTACAACGCCGCACCTTGCTTCATAATACGGTCAACTTTCATTTAAATAACCCAAACATGAGCTGTTTAAAGCTTTTTGTCGTAAGGCAGCTGGCATGTTATGTACCTACGTCTGCCGATTGGCCGCTATAAGTTGATGACGCGGTCAGTTAGCATTAGTTAATTGAGCCATTGACTCTATTCTCAGTACATAATAGTTAGTACACGTAGTGCATACATCTTCTTTTTTTTCAAAGCCATGTTGCTCATAAGCTGTCTTAAATCTGCGGTTCTCAAATTCTAAGGTGGAACTGTCTAATACTAGGTATATTTTAGCTTATTTAACTGTCTAGAAAGTCTAGATTAAAGCAAGAAATTGCTGATAGCTGTGCTAAAGCCTCTCGCAACTTATTGCGAAAGCCCAACATACTTATCAGTGTTCACCGGTGTAGTAAATTTGGGCGCCAATCTTCATAATAATAAATTGTAAAGTAAGAAAAAGCGTCAATATCTTCCATTTCTTAACTGTATATTTTAGAAGCTTTTAGGTCTCTTATTTATTCATTCAGCTATGGCTGTGAGGAAGGAGAAGAGGACCACCTGTTGCTTATAAAATTATGCTCACATTTAACTCGGTGGAAAAAACGGCATGCTGGAGATTTTTTTTAATTATTATTTGGCACGGTTGCCCACCAAAAAGAGCAAAAATGAATGAAAGATAAACTTTTCCCTAAAAACATGATTGCCATACCTAGCCGACTCAATCATAAGATGTATGGCTTATAAAATAAATGATATAAAAAAAAAATGATTGCCATACCTACTTGTATTCCAGAATTTAATTTTGTCAAAAAAGTAGCAGTTATATAAGTACGTATAGAAAGTGGCGCCCTGATTTGATTTTTTTGCAATAATTTGATTTTGTAATACCTAGTATTATTTTAAAGGAGGTACCCATGTAACCAAAGTGAGCATGAAAAAAAAAACAATTTACTGGGAGGGCCCCAATTATTAAACGACCACCTACACGGAGAGAATTTCAGAACGTAATATGTATTACATGTGGAACCTCTGAAGTAGAATGATTGCAAATATTTGAGTGTAATGAACAATTCTTATTCAGTGTAGATACTCATTAGTGCGCCGGGCGAGGCGGTCGGCTAGTTGGCAACATTGCAGCAGGGAACAAAAAGCGTTGCCGTACGACCGGTCCCGCAGGTTTCAGGGCAGCCAAGTAAGTACCAAGCTCTCCACGTCTCGGTCTCGAGCGCCGGCCCGAGCGCCATCCGTCCACTCCCATTCATCATTATTCACTACACTCACTCAGTCTTATAAAGTTTAATTGAAATATACCTTTCTGTGATCCTCTCATGCAGTTTCATACCATGTCCTTAAATGATTCAGACTTTTTTTCCCTCACTTGAAATTCTATCCTTTTTTAAACACCCAAAAAATTAACAACTATTTGGTGTAGGTATGTAGTATTACGTCAGGTCGGAGAGTGTAACTATGTGTTGAATAACTACTTTTTTTAGATTTGAAATCCAACATTGATGAGCCAGGAGGATCTGGGACTACATTTTAGGTAGGTACCTACTTGCTTAGGTCATTATACGTTCAAACACCTTTAGCGAAGATGTAAGTAAAACAATCCACTTTATCCTATCTTTGAGTTTTCCTTTCTAGTTTAGGTTAGCTTGAAAAGATTCCTCTTAGGGATAAGTTCGCCTTTGTACTCTTTTTGTTTTGTGGTTTTCTTTTTGCATTATTTTGTGTTTTATGCACAATAAAGTTTTTACATACATACATACATACAATCCGCTTTAATGTTAGCAATTTGACATTCGATCTAATGCCCACCTTCCACTGAGCGGCCGGACTCGTTTGACGTACTTACAACGATCGGGTACTTTAAGTACTTACTATAGTCCTCCACATCGGTTTCGATGACGGCGACCCTGACTAAATAGATCCAATCCATTGTATAAAATTTTGCAAAAACACTTATAATAAAAAAGAAATACACTTATTTTCTAGCGTGCGCTCTAATATGGCTCGCTAGACCGAACTTAGTCTTGAAAACTCTATCGCAGGGTGCACAATAGAGTTGGCCTTGTGAATTGTATGTATAAGTATAGGAGGGCTTGGGTCTGTCTTTTAAAATTTGGCGTTTGAGATCGAGTGCTGTCAAGCGGTTCTCTTCAAAAGTGCCAACCGATCTGAAGATGGTAGAACGCCACGAAGACCTGTTCCAAGCAAGCGACTCCCAACCTGTAGGATCAATTGCGCAGGCGTTAAGGTGCCTCTTGAGCACGTCCTTGTAGCGTAGATGCTGACCGCCGTGCTTTCGTTTACCCTGAGCCATTTCTGAATAAAAGACAGCTTTGGGTAACCGGCGATCATCCATACGCAAGACGTGCCCACACGACCTGGGCTGGCGCTGCATGAGGATAGCTTCCATGCCGTGCATTCCGGAGCGACGCAGAACCTCACAATTAGAGACACGATCCCGCCATTTGATATTCAGGATAGATCTTAGACACCTAAGGTGGTATGTGTCGAGTTTCCTGATATCTGTTTTG
Organism: Choristoneura fumiferana; assembly: GCF_025370935.1. Classification (NCBI taxonomy): domain Eukaryota; kingdom Metazoa; phylum Arthropoda; class Insecta; order Lepidoptera; family Tortricidae; genus Choristoneura; species Choristoneura fumiferana. The sequence continues at coordinate 15,116,808 of NC_133489.1, read as the reverse complement.
TAGAGGCACCATGTCTCGGCTCCATATAGAAGGACTGGTAGGATTAGTGCCTTTTAAACACTAATCTTAGTCTCGAGCTTTAGATCATGGGATCTCCAAACACGATGGGTAAGTCGACCGAAATTGGCTGCGGCGATAGCGATTCGTGAAGGTATCTCCGAAGCCAAAGTGGTGTCGTGCCTGATATTGCTACCCAAATATTTAAAGTTGGACACCTCCTCCAGTGATCTCCTCTCCAGATACACTTCAGCTTTGTCAGCCTCGTAACCCCGAGGTGGCTGTTTAAGGATTTGAGTCTTGGCAGCGCTAATAACCAGGCCGAATCTTTGACAGGATCGATGCAGTGCATCAACGTAGCTCTGGAGGGGGACCATACTGTCGGACATGAGGCATACGTCGTCAGCATACAATACCTCCAATATGGAGGTCTTCTGCACTTTCGACCTCGCCCGAAACCTAGAGACGTCAAATACACCCCCCTCAGATCGGAAGCTAAGCTGAATTAGATCGTTACAATCCTGCAGTGCGTCCCTCATCACAACCGCGAAGTAGATAGCAAAGAGTGTCGGTGCCATCACACAACCCTGCTTCACATCACTTGTGACTTGGATCTCCTCAGAAAGTTCATTTAATTATTTTTAAGTACTTACATACTTAACAGAATTCTACGAAGTTGATCTTTGCAAATTAAACTGAGTTTGCTCACAGTGGGAGGTAAGCATATTATATACTTAACTTAGGTTAATGTGACCTCAGCTAAAGTTAACAAAACCAATTTATACTCGTACCTAATCGATCATGAATAAGCTGGCAGTATAGATCGCCAATCCATTTTGGCGAGCGCGGTTTATTTACTCGCAAACCGTAAATAACAACAAGGTTGTTATGTTCTCTGGCGTTTGTGCAACGAACCGCGCCAGAACGTTGGCACGGCGGCAGGTGCGGCCAGTAGCCCTCCGAGCCGTGCAGCCTGCAGGATCCTGTATGTTCCTACTGATTCTGGCTCGTGCAACAAAAATACAAATGGTTCCGCTTATATTTTTATTATGAATATACAAATCACATAAAGATATGCTATTGTAACGTGATAAAGCTTTAGTAAATTCGCCTATCACTTCAGCAACTCGTGACAGTGACATGATACGTGCAAATGTAGGTGCCTACAGTATATAATTATGTAAGTGTCGCAAAGGTCAGCGGGAATACAATGGCGGCTGACCCTCATTGAATTTATCATATAATTTATTTACCCTATCCCTCGAACCAAAGAAAAAGTACTCTACGCTTCGTGCGCGTGTGCGTAGCACAACTAGATTTCTTGGCGACGTTTGTTTGCTCTTGTGTTATTCATTCTGTGCAGCTGTATGCACATGGTGAAGCGTAGTTTTTCCGGCTCACTGTTCGCAAACTCCGATTTGCCGCCCTTACTTTTTTTGGTATGATCTACCCCCATCAACTAGCTCGCGCCTGGTTCTATGTCCGTAGTAACTCATTGCAAGACAATATTTTCCCATCATCTTCACTCCGGATCAAAACGTGACGATTGTATTGTTCTCAGATGCTTAAGTGGTTACCAGGGCGACGCAGGCTGTCGCGTCGGGTGGGCGGCGCCGGAGTGTCGCAATTATTTTGTTCCGTGACGGTGCTGACGGCATTGTAATCGTTGTTGTTATGTTAGGGATATCTAAGGAAGCCTTCAAATCGACTGAAGGGAAAACAGATATTTTAATTCAAGAAAGACGCCAAAAGCACTGAAAAAAACTTACTTTGTAATTAGCACTTTTTACCCGACTCCCCGAAGGAGGGTTATGATTTTCGAGCGTATGTCCATTTTATTGATCCTGGCTGCAGCCTAAACGGCTGAACGGATTCTAACATATGAGGTATATATCATTGGATTCGTCATATCCTAACTCTCGGAGTGACATAGGCTATATAATATTTCGATATGGCGTCTGCAAAAAAAAAATGGCAGAGGAATGAAGAAAAAAATGTTGTATTGTAACAATATGAGTATCAAATGAAAGCTAATAAATAGCCCATTCTTAATATATACGGGTTATAATACTTTTAATGTATGTACCATTTCACAGTAATATCGAAAAAATAAAACATTATAAGGGGCTGTTTCACCACCCATTGATTAATTTTATTTCAAGGATAAATTTAATCAATGGATGGTGAAACGGGGTAAATTTAAAAAAATAAAAAAATCCGACTGCATTACAAAGTAAAAGGAAGAAAACAAGTCTAGTGGTCTAGAACTATGTTAAGTAGCTAAAAGTTCAACAGGACCGGTGGGTCGGGACCCATTTAAATCTTGACTAGCTCAAAAATTCTTAGTTATGGCACAGAATAAGTAATAGTACTATGGGTCCCGACTGTTGAACTTTAAATAAGCTACTTAACAGAGTTCTAGACCACTAGACTTATTTCCTTCCTTTTAGTTTTAAGGCAGTCGGGTTTTTTTTGTTTTTAATTGAATATTTTTTTGTTGTAATCTTTTGAATTTCCTTTTTTGTACAATACGAGTAAGAGTATAAACCAATGTTTTTCAACCTGTGGGTCGCGACCCCCTGGGGGGTCTCAAAGCCTCTTTAGGGGGGTCCCGAAGCCCCTATGAGTTGCTGCGAAAAACTACTTCAGTATATATTTATTAAGGAAACGTTAACTAATAATATTTGGCACTAAATAAAATACCTACATGAAAAAAAACAACGAGTAGGGGGTCGTGGAATATTTCTTCATACAAAAGGGGTCGTGTCCTAATTCGTGTCACGAAAAAGGTTGAAAAACACTGGTATAAACAAACAAAAGGGAATAAAGTTAAAACATTTTAATCCAACGTTCCAATTCAATTTCAGGCACCGTATTTATCTCCTAATGTCAATAACCAACAAAAAGTTGGAAAACCCCCGCCCTGTTTAAGAGCTACGGTGCTACAGACAGACACACAGACACACGTAGCGGTCAAACTTACAACACCCCTTTAGCGTCGAGGGTTAATTGGTAAAAGTTGACATTTGCTTTGACGTACCGTTTGTCCTAAATTTAGGACGTTGGGCCTTACGAGGTTAACACACCCACGGTTTTTAACTACTGGGTAGGTAACCCGATTAACCTAAGATCATTATAAAGTTTCAGTTCTTGGCAAAACCTACATGACCATTAATATGAACTCAAAATAAAATAACATCAATTCCTGAACAGAACCATCCGTTAAAAAAATATATTTAAAAATAAAACGAAGTAAACAAGTATTTTTTGCCAGCAAAAAAACTCGTAATGAGCGAAAGAGAACCGAGGTATTCTTGGAAATATCGGAATCGTAAATGTGAAAAAGTAAACTATAGACTGACGCGACGGGACGGCGGCGGGCGGCGCGTGCTTGGGGATATTCCGAGAATCCCGCGCGAGCCCAACCCAACACACATAGATAATAATAATACAAGATATTTGCGAAGCTGCTTATCCGGAAATAATTAGTACCAACTCTTAACTTCAAGTTGAATGAAGTAGCAGCGTTATTGCAGCCTTTTGTGTAATTTGGAAACTTATCGGCTAGGCTAATTGATGATTAAATAATCATCAGTAAATACTAAAAATTTAGAATACAAAATCAAAATATAGCTAGTACAAAAAAGCAAAACAAAATAAAGGCAACCCTCTAATCAAGATTAAACTAGCTGTTACCCGCGACTCCGCCCGCGTAGGAGTATGAAAAATTGTTTTAAGTCCTATTCTCAGATCTACAGAATACCTACTTACACAAAAAAAAAACATAAAAATCGGTCAAGCCGTTTCGGAGGAGTTTGGCCTGTGACTGTGACTTGAGCCGCTTGCACCTTCTAAGTAAGGTTAATAGTAGATTGTTAACCAAGGTTGGAAAGTGACTAATCGAAACATTTAAAAAAAATACTTTCCACCCTAGAGATGAAAACACAATTTTCCACCCGTCTACCCATGAAAATTAAACTTTCCGAACAGGAGAGATGACAAATAATTAATCGTTACGCCTAAATAAGGGGTGACAGTTTCATACATTTTGAGTTTGTTTCGTAGTTAACCTGAGGCCGTATTGTCTAACGCGCTGACGTTAGCGATCGCATTCACCATCTTTTTCTACCCTCGTCTTATAACATGTGATGGAAAGAAGTGGTGAAAACGATTGTGATTCTTGTCCGTGCACCCCCCTTAAGCCAATCAATCAAAGCGCTATAGTGTGATATATCACTGGTTTATTGTAATGCAATGCGGTATGTTTATGTTGGTTTACTAATATGTTGCATAAAATCGAATGTCATAATTTCGTTTCTCATAACAACCTTTAGCAGAATCATCATATCACCGAATTACTTTTCGCTTATATTTTTTCTCATACTATCATTTCTCATAATTTTGTTAAGCCGAATATTAACATCACACAATATCGATGATAATAATATTTATATGTTCGAATAGTTGCTACGCAAAAAGACATATCTCATAATATTACTTTGCATAAGGATAAAGTCAAAGTCAAAGTCAAAATATCTTTATTCAATTTAGGCTATAACAAGCACTTATGAATGTCAAAAAAAAAATCTACCACCGGTTCGGAAAAACCTCTGCTGAAAAGAATCCGGCAAGAAACTCAACGAGGTATATATATATATTTTTAAAACAGATTTACAATATTATTAAATGATATGATTACATCACAAGTATTTAACACAACTTTATTTTTAACACAGTAGGTTCGCTATTTGAAGGGATCGCTAATGCGGATCGGAATTATTTCCAAATATCCCTGTCCATGATATAATAATTAACTTTATAATACGCCTTTGATATTAATGTCTTCTTGACAATAGATCTGAATTTTGTATTCGTTTCATTTATAATATTTTTTGGAATTTTATTATAAAAACGTATGCAATTTCCCAGAAAAGACTTTTTGGTTTTAGCCAGTCTGTAAGATGGAACTTTAAGCTTCCCTGTGTTTCTAGTAGCCTTTGGCTTATCGACGTTAGTGGGAAAATCACATATGTTCTTCCTAACATACATGATTATTTCAAAAACATAAAGCGACGGCAGGGTTAGGATATCTGTTTCCTTAAAAAAAGATCTTAAAGATTCACGCGTCTTCAAATTATAAATTGCTCTAATTGCTCTCTTTTGTAAGATAAAAATTGACTCAATGTCTGCAGCAGATCCCCATAAAATAAGGCCGTACGAAATAATGCTATTAAAGTAAGCAAAATACACCAACCGTGCCGTCGCCACATCGGTTAGCTGCCGTATTTTCCAAACTGCAAAAGCAGCAGAGCTCAATCTACCCGCGATTGCTGTGACGTGAGGTTCCCACTGTAGTTTAGAATCGAGCGTTATTCCTAAAAATACTGTTGATTTTACAAATTCAATAGTTTGACCATTTAACTTTATATTAGAAACTGAATTCGAGCTAGATGAATTTATCAACGAGAATTTAATACATTTAGTTATCTTAGGATTTAGTAACAAATTATTGGCAGCAAACCATGCTGATATCACGGTTTCATTGGGCTCAATGAAGTCGGTATCTTTTCTACTAACCTTGAACAGTAAAGACGTGTCGTCAGCAAACATAACTATACCCGACTTTTGGCTTACCATATAAGTAAGGTCATTTACATAAATAAGATACAGGAATGGGGCAAGAATGGATCCTTGAGGCACTCCCATTTCGACCACAGATCCCTCCGATACCGTTCCGTTAATCGCTACCTTTTGCTTTCTTTGTGTGAGGTAAGATTTAATGAGTTCTAAAGCGAGGCCACGAATGCCATAAAAATTTAACTTACAAATTAAAGTATAATAAAAAGTAATTATTTCAAGGAATAATCCTTGTTTACTTTGACAATTTTGCATGTAAGTAACTAATAAATAAAACAATACTACTGTATATGTGTTCTGTATTTAAGTTCCTAATCTAATTAAACTTGCTATATCATTAGCAATTCGGTTATAGTTAGAAAGAACTAAATTCATTTATTCACAACACAAAACCCAATCTTATACCTTGAAACGTATAAATATATTTCGGGGATCTCGGAAACGGCTCCAACGATTTCGATGAAATTTGGTATGTAAGTCTTATCTCTGGGAAAACGCTTGGTACCGAATTTTAGCCTGAGCGGACCTCGGTCGCCCAGATATTAATATTATTATGTGTCATTACGGTTGTAAATCTGACACTGGCTCAGTATAATGCTGAAGCGTTAAAACACCCCAGCGTTGTTTTAATTGTAGTTCTATATTAACTTAACCTTAATTGGCAGCAGTAAGATTCTGGCGCTTCGCCGGCCGCTGTCGCGGCACGCTCGGTTCGCTCGCTCGGCTCGCGCACTGTTGTGGTCGCAGTTCTAACCTAACCCAACCTACTATGTAGCTGCTGTTCTGTTCTGGCGCTTTGCCTGCTGCTGTCACCACAGCACGCTTACTTTGCTGGCCTCACTTTTAACTGTAACCCATTGTTATGGTAGCTGTTAGTTCCTTTAGCTATGTCATTACGCCATGTTAAAGTTAGCGATATTTAAAATTCCGTGTGAATACAATAGTCCAAACTAGTATATTGCTATGCCGTTATGCCATATAAAAATCGGCGATATTAATTTTCTGCTATTTAATATCCTGCAAAAGTATATTCGGCGATAAGAGTGTTCTGCTATGTAATATTTTGAGAAATGACTATTATTCGAACTGATAATTATGCAAAGTGATAATTAGTGCAATTTATAATTTGAAGACGCGTGAATCTTTAGGATATTTTTTTAAGGAAACAGGTATCCTAACCCTGCCGTCGCTTTATGTTTTTGAAATAATCATGTATGTAAGAAAGAACATATGTGATTTTCTCACTAACGTCAATAAGCCAAAGGCTACTAGAAACACAGGGAAGCTTAAAGTTCCGTCTTACAGACTGGCTAAAACCAAAAAGTCGTTTCTGGGAAATAGCATACGTTTTTATAATAAAATTCCAAAAAATATTACAAACGAAACGGATACAAAATTCAGATCTATTGTCAAGAAGACATTAATATCTAAGGCATATTATAAAGTTAATCATTATATCGTGGACAGGGATATTTGGAAGTAATTTCTATCCGCATTTGCGATCCCTTCAAATAGCGAACCTACTGTGTTAAAAATAAAGTTGTGTTAAATACTTGTGATGTAAAGATATCATTTAATAATATTGTAATTGTAAATCTGTTTAAAAAATATACCTCGTTGAGTTTCTTGCCGAATTCTTCTCAACAGAGGTTTTTCCGAACTGGTGGTAATTTTTTTTTTTACATTCATAAGTGCTTGTTATAGCATAAATTGAATAAAAATATTTTGACTGACTTTATGCAATAGTATCATTCGGCTAAAAAAAAATATGAGATACCTGTTATTCGAAGTGTAATTCGGAGAATCGATATTTTGCAAGATAAAGGAACCCGTTTATGTTCTCCGCATTTATTTGTATGAATTCCTGAAAGTTTGAATTAGCATGCGAAATATTTTCAGCAACTACTGCCAAATTGCGTAGGAATAATAACGTAGGTGAAATATTTATAGCAGTCAAGATTCTCTTCTGACTGACATGATATTCTCTTTTGGATTAGAGCCATTCGATCCTATTTTTATTTTGAACGTGTTAAGTTTTTTTGCAAAGTAAGATTTAGTCTCAATGTTTCACAATAAAATTAAGTTTATCGAAACAATGATATTTTGCAATTATTTATCCATATCCATATACTAATATTATAAATGCGTAAGTGTGTGTTTGTGTGTTTGTCTGTCTTTCACGTCGAAACGGAGCGACGGGTCGACGTGATTTTTGGCATAGAGATAGTTTATGGGCCAGAGAGTGACATAAGCTATTTTTATCCCGAAAAAATGCACAGTTCCCGAGGGAACAGCGCGCGATAACCGAATTCTACACGGACGAAGCCGCGGGCAAAAGCTAGTACCAACTCATATATGCGATAGCCCTTGCAGGATGCATAGGTAGTTTAAAAACATAATCTATGGCACCTTTATTTATAAACGATTTAAAAAAAGTAGAATGCTATGAAGTTGTAAGTTGAATTTTATATGTTTGTTACCTTAGATAGAACTGTGTCATTTATGAACCGATTATATATTTTTTAAGGTTAGAATAGGAATACATACTTGTTATCAGGTTCAGGTCCCATTGTCACCAAAGTCAGGATCTGATGATTGGATCCTATAGGGAAATCGAGGGAACTCATAAAATTTTGTGGGGAAATCTATGGCGATTTGGTTATATTTAGTAATAATTCGTAATTTGCTCTTCGAAATGACCATTTGGTGGTGGAATTGATGAGGAAAAACCACAGTTGCCTAGTGGAACTATGGAATAACAAGTATTTCACGGGTTGAGATTGCTAAGCAATACGGTATTTGACAACTCCTGATTATGCCATATCTTAATATTATTATGAAAATATAGATAAACAGATAGTATTTAGAGAAGAGAAAATTTAAATCGGTTGAAAATTCGATTTATAGTGATTTTTTGAAAAATCTACATACCTATCTCTTTCTCAAACGCTTTTTTCTATGCAGCAAGTATGGCGGTACTGGCGTGTGACGTCACATGCCAGTATGTCTTTCTTTGTCTAATCTTGAATTTCAAACCTTTATAACTTTGTTATTTGTAAAGGTAGCTTAAAAATTGTTTCTCTATTCGATAACAGGCATTGTGTAGTTTTAATTTATAAAACATATACAAAATAGTCAAATACCGTATTTGTGCTCGTCACAGTGCACATAGCAGTGCAGTGCACATGTAGAACGTGCAGTATGCATGTAAAACGGATGCTGAAGCACGTGGAGGACTCCACAACAATTTAACGTCTCTGAATCGGAATGAAAAGGTGACCAGCAGTTGACATAAGCTATTGTAACAATATTGTGACTTAGATTAGTCACTAAATAGCGAAAAAAAAATACTTACTTTATTGTACCATTTTGTCGGCATAGTTTATTTATATATTCGTGCAAAATTACAGCTTTCTAGCATTGTCCCTAAGCTAAGCCTCGGACGGACAGACAGACAGACACGGCGAAACTATAAGGGTTCTGTTTTAATATTAAATATAATGACCCGGAAACCTCACGTCTTAAATCGAGTTTAGCTCGACATGTTTCGGGCTAATCCGTAGCCCTTCGTCTTCGGAGCAACGCGACTCAGCGGCTGCTGCAACACGCGCACTGCGCGCCGCCGCTCTGCTCGCGCGACTACCAACTGTCTGTTGTCTGTCTGTGTCTGTTTTTGCCATTTTGGCTACGGAACCCTAAAAAGGTTTGACTTTGATTTTATTATCTGTCTAAACGCTTTGGTTTGGGTCCGGCCATACTTTTCTTTGAGTATCTACACCTACCTACACTTATCTGAGAGTAATCTTTGTGTATTAGACGACGCTGCGTTCGCTTATCTTTCAAATCCACTTTTGCGAGCTTATACAGTCACAATGAAGTTTGGAATAGTTTGGATTGGTCTAGCTTTGTGCGCAGCCGCAGGGGCTACTGTTTCTTGGAAATGTTGGAATATCCAATGCGTAAGCACCAATTATCACTATATTACCCAAAATAACTGCACATAGGTATACTACTACTTACTAGACTGACTTTATTTGTGACTATACATAAGTAAGTTACTTAAACGTAGGTATGTAAAGTCACAACACATGCAGGAATGCTAATCCACCTACTACTGTTCGTAATTTAGCCAAATAATACATAGGTATTCGAAGTAAAATCGTCAATAATATTGTCATTCATAAACCCGGTGAGCCCTGCACGGCCAAATTCCGAATAGTGGCAGGTACTCGTAATTTGAAGAATCCAGTGTTGTGACTGTACTTTACTTTGGTAGGTAGGTACTACCGTCATCATCGTAATGTACTGCGGTGCGGTAGCATGTTCGTAGACCAATCACCACCAAACCATAAATAATACAATGATACACCATTTATACTGTATTATAGCAAATAAACCATTCTGATTCTGATACACCGATAGGTGGCCTCTTTCTACTCGTAAGTTAAAAGTTGGTTTTCAAAAGCTTCCTGCAACAAGACCCAACGTGTTAATACTATGGACACCTCTAACTTAGAGACAGTGTAGTGTACCTACTTTGTGTATGTAAAATATGAGTTTTTGAACACCTATTCACAAATAGACTGTTTGATTCAAAGTTTTGACAGCAGGTTTCTGCACGAATTTTTGAAAAAATTGATGATTATGTAAATAATAAAATCAAGTAGGTACTATAAGTATTGAGGTTAACGAGTCGTAAATTTCCCGATTCCATCACTTTCATATTTTCATGATTAAGTCCGGCGAACAATGCGATGACTATTCGGCATTGTGGTTGTATAGTTTCCAATCACTAACGAAAACATACCTACAAATTACGTAATCCTGCAATTTCTTTTTCTAACTTAATTAATTTAACTGTGTTATGATTTTATTAGTTACTGGCGCCCCTTCCTTCGCACTTCGCTCGGGTACAATTTTCAAAATAACCCTCCTTTGGACAGTCGCGTAAAAAAGGTTGCAAAGGCAATTCACAAACATGTTTCAGCTCCTTTTCCCAAAAACTATACCCGCGCGAAACCGGGGCACGTCGACGTAGAGTATTGTACCTATGCATGCTTTTTTTTATTAGATTGATATTTTTAAATTCGTAATCTTTTGAATGGATTTTCTTTCTGGACTTTCTTTTTCTGTGATACCCCTCGTGTTGGCAGGTGTCCATGGGCGGCGGTGATTGCTTCCCATCAGGTGACCCTCATGCTCGTTTTCCCCCTGATATATATTTAAAAAAAAATGAATGTTCGATTTTAATAATTCAAAAGTAATCTACAGGTATTGAAATAGTCTTGAATATGAAATGATTTATTTAGATAAGGATTATTGCAAAGGTATGGATAACGTGATTTAATTTTGTTCGACATTTTTATTAACTTTTAAAACGTAAAAATGTAGTTAGTGACATATACCTAGTGCCATCCACGAAGCCGCGTGATTTTGTCAAAATTAATTAGCCATTAATGACATTGTAATAAGAACCACGGCACACGTCATCGTGAATGACACTACCTGTAACTACAATAGTTGGATATATGGCATCGCAAAGTTTTTTGTAGATGATAGATATTCTTTAATATCGTAGAACATTTTTTCATCAATAGTTTCCCAAGCGCACGCGAACGCGATGAAAGATATTTTGTGGAAACTTTTCTTATTGAATTACATTATTGAAGTTTTAGTACGGAACCCTAATTTTTTCTGGTAATAAATATAGGCTGTGATACTTTGGAATAATCAAGCATTCTAGTGGTGAAAGAGTTTTTGAAATCGGTAAAGTAGTTTTGAGTTTATTCGTAACAACATCCAAAAATCCAAATCTTTTCTCTTTATGATATTAGTATAGATATATGTATTCTATACTACATGTGATACATCCGCTATCATTTATCATAGACTGGCCTTTTTATCAGCGTATAGAATAGATATGCGGGAACGCAAATTTTGCATGATCAAGCGGCTTATCTAAGTCAATGCTAATTTTGACTTTCAAACCATTAATTTAGTTTAGTTACATTATAGTAATCCCTACATTAGTAACTTAACATAGGTACCTACCATATGCTCGCAGTTCCTTTTATGCCTTACTACCTACATACATAATTAAGTGTTTCTTTCAACGACACGTAAGATAGTACATTCACTTATATTGTGTAGTTTTATAATGGGAGGAATGTAACTTTATTTATCTGTAAACTGGTTTCATGCGTAGGAGTGTGGTACTCGGAAGCGGGAATACCTCTTGAAACTGGCGCAAGTCCAAGAGTCAACCCCGAGATTCCCGAGCGAGACCAACGACTGCGGCGACGCGCTGGGACTCTGGGACCCACGAATCAGACAACATTATATTAGGTAAGCTGACGCATCCCAAGTCTATTTTAGTTAATTACAACTCAAATTAACAATTAAAACTAAAAGAACAAAACATTCTGAATAGGTATGCATTTGAAAATAAAACACAGTGAATAAGTGTAATACGATACAGGTAAGTAAAATACCTGGTGAATAAATGCAAAATACGCTAAACGTAGTCATCGAGGAAACACTCGCACGGGATCGCGTAATAATGAATAAACATTTGTTTGGTCAAGTGTTACCCGGTTTTGGCTGACTCACGAATATTGTTGTCGCACACATAGGTAAGTACCTACATCTGGCGTATTTTGGTCGTTGATGTGCGAACGCCAGGATTCGCAGAGAATGACGCCATTCTCTTGAAATATACATATAAGCGTTTAAACGTATATGTACACAGTTTTTATAAAAGTATTTTCTTAAATTTCTACACAATACGCTACCTACGTACGGTACGGAGACTTACAGCCTTATAAGTTATTATTCTGTTTTTATATGAAATGCTACAGCTGCGTCTTATAACTCTTATTTGCGAATATTATCAACGGTGACGTTAATATCTTTACATGAATGCTATGGTTACGAAAAACATAGTGTAAAGTGTATAATCACCTCCACGATTATACACTTTACACTATGTTTTTATAAACGGGAAATCGGCCCCAGACGTCAAATTGATTGTCATTTTGCCGATTTATTGGCCCAGATATAAGATGCTAGTCTACTAAATATTAACCCAAAAATGGCACAGGTTTTGGAGAAGAAAAAAAATGGTGTTTATTTTATTGAAACTATGGAACCGATTCTTTTAAAAACTTAGATAGATTAAAATGTATAAGAAATAATAACTTAGATTTATTGAACAAAAAAAATTAAAGCCCAAATGTAAACGATAATAATCAACTTTTATTTCAACAGTTCCAAGACTTTAAAACTGATTGTTTTTAAATCTTTAACGTCATGTCTGAGACATGTGGACTTGGAGATGAGTTAGGTAGGATAGGACGGTGGAGTTGTTGGATTATATTCGTCGAGGTTATGTGACGTGAATGTGGAATGAAGTGAAGTGAAATTTTAAATATAAAAAAATCTCGAATTCGCGTGTTGGTTGATACCATTAAAATATATTTGATAAAGTACCAAGCCTTACTGCTGTTAAAAAATCTCCACATTTTTTTCATTGTAGGCTGATTGTAGGCATAGAAATCACCTCAAATCTCATACCACCTATGCCACCTAACGCATAAATCATGCGGCGGAGTGTAATAAGAATACCTACACAGTAATGCAAATTGCCTAGTAATGATTCCATTTCACGGTTACGCGCAATAGCTACATACTTGTGGGATGCTATCTAGTTGCGCCTTTCAGGTTCCTCGAATGCTTCACAAATATAAACCTTGTATCTGGGAGCAAGACAACTGAGATGTTGACTACCTACCTAATTTCTTTATTGTCCAAGAATAATGGACTAAGGACATTTCTTTCTAAGCAAGCAGATAGTACTTAGTTTATTAAATACCTTTGCGTGCGATTGACTTATTCAGCGATGAGATGTGTGTAAGTAAACAGGTAGCCGTCACATAGTTGGTCTAGAAAGACTAAGATGGAGATCGGGTATGAGGCAAGGTGCGGTGCGGTGCGGGGTCCGCGGCCGGTCCGCAGTGACCTGGTTGCGAGGGAACCCCGTCCGCGGCGGGGAGGCGGCGGGCACGCAACGCTCGACGCTCGGCCACAATGCTGCAACGGCACTGTTTGCCAAGTTTGCTTACTTCGAGCCTTTTACCAACACCTACGCGTCATTGAATATTTGTGCAATCGCTTGGCATGGATGACCTTTGAATAATAGAAAACTGTCGCAAAATAGCGTATAATTTAGTAAACTATTGAGGAGTATCATTTTTGAGTTACTCGCTTAATAAGCGTCTAACTACTCAACGACGGGTTTCCCGCCCACGCGACTTGATGGCGCCCGTCCTGACCAATTCGTCTAAAAGTAGATATAGTTACGCTGTGATATGTAGATATTGTCATATTCATTATTTACTTGTGTTAATGCTAAACAGTTCAAACGTTGTTTACCTATTTAAAACACCGAATACCTAGGTGGTAGGTTTCTATTTTATAATTATTACTAGTGCATTCTTACCAGTGCATTATTTTTTTACTCTTAAGTGTTTCGAGTTTACCTACCTACATTCGGAAAGCTGAAATAGTATATAAATACTTAACTTAAAATGCTGACACAAGCATGCAAAGCCAATGTTTTGTTTCTTCAATGTTGAATTAGGTATCTGAATCTGATAAAAAGCTTAAATTATAAGACAAAAGATTGGTCATCCGGTAGTAATGGCTAATGGAGATATGTACTTATAATTAGCTTAATTATTATATAATTAACTTAATTATTAATTTAATTACTCACTCGCTCTAAGTATATTTTTTATTCTATCTCGTGCGTATAATTATTACTTAATTATTTTATTAAAGAACTAACCATAAGTTACTTAAAAAGTTTACTAACGATTTATTACAAAACTAAAATTAGTTTGGCAATAACACAAATTGTGAGATGATAGCATGTATCGCGTAGTCGTCCACAAACATTATGGCAGATGATGCTCCCCTGGCCGCCGCGTGGCTCAAGGCCGTGCCGTGACGTCGGCGGGCGGCGGCACGCGGCGCGGCGGCGACGGAACTCTGCAAGCAGACGGAACGCCAAACCAGCCTCGCCAACCAAACAACGCACGCAACAAGTGCTCGCGCCCGCGCCCGCGCCCGCGCCCCCGCATCTCGCGTGCCTTTCGCGGAACAGCTGTACCTAACAGGTACCAACTTCTTTTACTTCCAACGTCGTCGGATACCGTTTTGGATGCTTGTTATAATTTAGTTACATATGTAGTTCATTTCTTAATCAGACGGGTTGACGAGATAAACAAACTTTGATATGTCAACAATTAGAAATATTTGCGAGAATTGCGCAGCTTGAGTTGAGATAACAATGCCGAATCATTTAAAACAAATATGAATTCCTAAAAAACGTTTTTTGTAACAGCACACTTAAAATTGCGAGTTACGAGTATTACGTATTAGAATTTCAGAAGGCTTTGATAGATCCTGTATGCACGATGGATCGAAATCTTATTATGATATTAGTATGTTCATATACCTTCCTATTTTATTTATCGTGCGTGGATTCATAATTTTTTGAATTGATCATTTGATTGGAAAACATGCAATGGAATGGATAACGCTGATGAATGTAATGTTTTTACATAAGTATATATAACCATTAACATCTAATGCATCTAAAATCTACTGTAGATTAATACTAATGATTCTATTATTATATCATGTCTATTTTTTATTGATCATTGCAAGGCACCTACCTGTATAAAAAATAAACTGATAATGGTAACCAGAGGCCGTATTGCCTAAACGTTTCTAACGCTCGCGATTGCAATCAAATGACAGTTTTTGTATGCGAAATCTGTCATTTGATTACGATCGCGAGCATCAGAAACGTTATGCAGTACGGCCTCAGTTTAAGTACTGGATACTAGACTTCCTTAAATATACATATTTATTTATCATTTCAGTGCCCACTAAACTTCTTCCAAGGAAATCAGAATTTGTAATCTTTATTCAGTCGTTCAAATGAAAAAATACGGGGTGGGGGGAGGGCTTTTACCCAGAGTCCATTCCTTATCTTTTGTAACATGAGGTACCTACACACATACATAGTATTTGTTAACTTGGACTTTGATTCACTGGGATCCTATGTCTTGGTCTCACGGCTGATAATATTGCATAATCTTGAGTGATCTTACTGGCATAAAATAATTGGCTTTAAAGTTTTTCCAATTTTTATATTTTTGCATTTTTGCTACGTACTTTACTCTTATAATAGTTATTTGTGCAACAAGAGAGCAAAGTTGTTTTTTGTTGCGAGTGTTGATTTTGAATCCCGAGTAAGCGAAGGATTCTATAATTGAATCAAGAGCGTGAGCGAGTGATTCTAGGTTAGGATCCTAAGAGCAGCAAGGAATTCAAACACACGAGATGCAAAAAAACTTTGGTCTCGTGTGACACATACAATTTTTCACCTCAGCAGCGAGAACATTATTTAAATGTAACATAAGAATAAACCCACATATACAAAACAAACACAATTTTTTAAATATAATCCGATTATTAAGGAACAGATATAATAATAAAATTTAAAACCATAAAAAAGTGTCCAGTAGTAGGTACAATACAAATCTCATACTAATAACATGCATTGTAATTTGAACTTACAACTTCTTGTAAAATATGTCATACCTACTTATTTTATAATATGTACTGCAAAAAATTTCATCTTGGGGTCAGTAAAAAGGTTGAACATTAAACGTATAATTTATTATAAATGTTATTAAACCCTTAAATATGATTTTATTAAGATTTCTATTACAGATTTGTTACAAATTCATTCAATTTAACAAATATTTATTCCAACTGTAGAGGCAGTATACGGAAATTCTTTCATAAAAAAAAACAAGAGAAGCGGCTTTTGTGCAACGAGGTTGCATACTTTATTAAAAGATCGGGAAAGTTTACATTTTGGAAATATTTCGTTGTCATGTAATTTATTAGGTAAGTATCGATATATTTTTAATAGCATAAATTTAATTTAAGATTGTAATCAACACATTTGATCCTATCCCTCGCTTTTTTCGTGTTGAAGTGAAATGACAGATCAAAGTAAAGTTCAAATATCTGGAATTCAGTGAGTAGACCCAACGCTGTACGCAGCATATAAAAAAAATAATTAAAAAGTTACTTTGTCTCACGGAGTGAGCAAAATGCGATTTTGCTCACTGATTTCTCATAGCAAAACCTGCCTTTTTAAGGTGCTGAGGTGAAAAATATTTTCCGGCGCTCTTGTTGAATTGCCTAATACTACTACGTACTGGTTAGTAATTACTACTATTGTAGGTATTCGTTATTGTATATTCATTATTGTTGATTTAGACGACCAGATGGCCTAGTGGTTAGAGAACCTGGCTACGATGCTTGAGGTCCCGGGTTCGATTCCCGTGTCGGGGCAGATATTTGTATGAAAAATACGAATGTTTGTTCTCGGGTTTTGGATGTTTACTATGTATTTAAGTATGTATCTATCTATATAATTATATTTATCCGTTGCTTAGTACCCAAAACACAAGCTTTGCTAAGCTAACTTTGGGACTAGGTCAATTGGTGTGAATTGTCCCGTGATATTTATTTATTATTATTTATTGTTTTAATTTAAGTACCTATATTTTTTCACACGTGGCAAGAATGACGTTACAGAAGTAGAGATATCCCGTAAAGCTCATTCTACAAAATATGTTTTGATGCATTCTATTACTGTTATTATGCATGAGATTTTGAAACCTTGTTCGGTGTTGGTATAGCTATACTATAGCTTGTTTCCTGCAGGGCTACTACGAAACTCAAAACTCGAAGTTCGTATCGGACCGTCCCTCTCGCTCTCGTATTAAATAGTATAAGTGTCAGAGGGATCGCACGACACGAACTTCGAGTTTCGTGTTTCGTAGTAGCCCTGCCTGCTGACCATGTTGTTCACAGCACAATCAAACGCAGCTATCGGCGGCGCGCATGCGTCATCGCCTCCGCTCACTGATAGCGCCAGCCAACCAATTATCATTGCAAATAATGTATTTATTCAGGCGGACCGATCGCGAGCGCCGGAGCACTGTGAAGTTTCTCCACTGAATGTTATCAATTATCATTATCATTCTCATTTCTCATGTATAGGCACATAGATTCATATCCAAAATGACGCTAGCCAGGCTTGTTTATCTTTAGGTAATTTATAAGTTTTATTATTAAAGTAGGTAGGTACTGAAATTTGATAAAGGGGTCTCACTGTGCCGATAACAAGTTCAAGAGATACGAGTTAAATATAGGAAAATGCCAACTATTTATCACTCGTTTTAATATTATGATACTTATTCCACGTCAACAACAAGTATTTTTTATTCATTGACCTTTAATGGGGCGAACTGGAAGGCTAAGCTGCCTGACTCTTTACTTTCGTAAATTGGAGAACGTACCTACGATCTACGGAGCCAATACCCGTTCTAGTCGAGCGCAACCGTTACGAAATCAGTGCTGCATGAAAATTACACTGGCTCGCACTTCGCACTGCCGACGTCGATGGATGGGTAATAGTAATTATTAGTTCCGCAATCAAACTGGCCTGGCAGCGTTGCAGTAAATAAATACCATTACTAATTATCAGGTAGGTACCTATATTTACGCGATATTACGCCAATTACATATATCTTTATTTAAATTTTCAGCTAAGGGCTGAGCTCGTTTTTATATAAATTCAATAATGATTTCAGAAACAACAAACGAAATGAAATATCTTACATTCAATGACGAAAACGATACCTATTGGCGTTCGATCACTCTCGAAACTGCTTCATGGTAATTTTATTGAAGTTGCTACTGTAATCGCAAGTCGCAACGCAACGTTATAGTGTAGTTTACGAAGTATAGATATGTATGTATAAATAGATTACGAAGAACGACCGATCCGGTTATGTTGAAGGAGGGAGATAGATAAACGCGACATGAATCACTACTCCCAAGCGAGCGCAGGCAAGTCCGTTCAGTGCGCGGGGCGGCGTGAGGGGCGCGGAGCGCCGCACCGCCGAGCACGACGAAACGAACGACAAACAGTTGGGTTGCCCGACCGACGGAACAGTCAGTCATCCGCGCCCACGACAGAGCGGTGTGTGCTGCTCGTGACCACAACCAACAACCATCCCACTACAAATTACGATTTGTAGACAAAATTAATGATTACCTATTCGAAGATATTAATTTGCGAAAAAGAAAGTGGCGTTTGTGTCCGAGTATAAGTGAAGAGTGTGTTATCACAGGTGTGTGTGTGTGTGTGTGTGTGTGAGCGTGGCGTGGATCGTCGCGCAGTTATTAACGATGATTCACTTGTGCGCGGGTGAAATGCAGCCTATCGGACTTGTTGACATTTGTTCTGGAGGCGTAAACAAATGATATCAGAACGGCATACATATAATGGTGGACTAATTCATTTTTCCGCGGTAAGTTTACTACTTAGAAAAGTGTAATAGGAATGAGACACTGTGATGGTTTAACACATGCTTATTTGATCAGTATCCTGTGAATCAAGCGCGTTTACATTTACTACGAGTAACTAATGCACTACCTAACTTAGTGGAGTACCTACCTATAAAAATCAAGTGCAAGTTCCTTGTATATTCAACTGTCTTGTTCGTTATAATAATTTTTGCACCTTGCGATGTACGATACTACCTATTCAGTTGAATGACATTACAAAAAAAATAGGAGGAACTTTACCGCATAAGAATAAGAAGTTATCTATCAGGGAGATTGAAAGAGATAGTTGCGTATCTTGTGATGTCATGATTTTCAAACGCATGGTTGGACCGATAAAAGCCAGCATACCATACTATTAACTTTAAATCAGCTTTGTTAGTTTTTGTGCTTGGTAATAACAGAGATAACATATGATATGATAGTTATTCGCATTTTGATAGAACAATCGTATGTCTAAATCTTTTGATACCTGTCTACATCAACATTGAGCAACAAGTTCGATCATCGTGGAAGGCAATTTTAACGCCACATCTAGACGTCTTGATTGGACATCATCTGATAGGTAACAGCAAAATTCATCATTCATGTCTTTACATTTTAACAGAGTCCGCACACCATTATGTTAATAAGGGTGCTAAAATACAAACGAGCTTAAATTATGCATAAGTAAAATCTTACGGTCTTACTTCGACATGGTTAATTTACGTAACTTTTCGCCAAGATAAGAATAACTAAGCGTAACCTACTCGATTCACCGGCATTAAGATGAATTGCATAAATTAAAAAAAATCTACGTCAAACAAGAATACTTATTATATTCATTAAAATCGAATTTGTATTTGTACGAACTATGACGCCAAACGGGTTTATTAGTTGGTGCGGCGTACCTTCTTGCAGATTGGAATTAGATAGGTAGGGGCAATGCAAGCTGACGGCCGACACAAGCGTCGCCAGGGCCGCCTGGCCAGGCGCCAGGCCGGCGGGCGGCAGCCGACCGCCGGGATTCCTTTGTCTCATTACAACACTAGTGAACTGAGCCGCCGCCCCACCTCGGCGGACAGGCCCACCTTCTCTCGACTCTCTACTCCAAATGTGTACTTTATTCACTATGCGATGAGAACTACTGATTATTGAAAGAAACAACAAGTTGACTTTATTTGTTTTTTTTTAATCCGGCATATTATAATTATTAATAATGTGAACTATTAAGTACCTATTTCAAGTATTAACAAAGATATTAAATTAACTATATCGCGAGAATGACCATTATCAACAGGAGGTACTTATATAGTTATTTATCTTGCATTTTTACCATGAAACACACATTGGAACTGAGTAATTCCAATCGTACATATGCGCTTGTGTGTGTAGTGCGTAGGCACTAGCGTTTATTCGCTTGCTCGTTCTGAAACGAGTGGAGCGGCTTGCTTGTCTCCGGTTCTCAGAAATTGTAACGCCTTCTCAGAACGCACAAACTTAGTCGTCCACAAATGATTTGACGCGGCGGTGAGTGAGCCGTGGGCGCAAAATGAGGTTGGTTGGTTTTCACAGTTCTCTCTTAACAAATGCTACTAAACTAATGTGAAAACATATCTACAAATAATAAAAATGTCATCTTGCATTGCGTAGCCCAGTCAATCAGGTATTTACAATTAATGTGTACGTAATAAAATTGCCTAACGCGCGCTGAGCGAGTTATGATGTCATCTATTCCAATGCACGTAATTGGTTTCCTCGACATAAAATCAATGACAAGATTACGACCAAAGTAATTAGGTAGGTCTTTATATTTCAACTGGGTACATAATTATGTATATGAACATCTTTAAAATTAATTTTAATTAATCAGAATCATAGTAGGTAATATTTTTCATTTACTTATTAGGCTCCAGTTTTAACTCTTATATCTTTAACTTGCAAATGTATGAGGCATCAACCTTCATACCTATTGTTATGTTAGTTACACAATATAAAAGATAAAGACAGATAGCAGAAAGTAGCAACGTTCGGCGGGGATATCCTCATCCGTTAGCATAAGATGTGCCTACGTCACGATGATGTCACGCCGCACACCAATAGAAATAGCCCGGCACATGCGCGTTGCGTCAACTCGTTCACCGCAGCACACTGTTTTGTTGACGATTGCCTGTCGACAATTACTATGAAGTCTGATTGTGTTGACTAAGACTCTTGTGTAAAGACAACAATATTTTGTTTATTATAGTCGTACCCATGAAAAAGAAAGCTAAGACTTATAGATTCAGTATTAACTATGTTGAAAATGTAACGTTACCTACATTTTTTAAATTTTGTTTTTGTTTGTTTTCAGGTACGAAATTCGCGGGTAAAATGCCTCTTACCCAAGAAAAACGTTTGGATAATAACTTTACCAATAACAATGACCACAGCTATCTGCATAAAAAGTTTAAAAAAATGGCATCGACCATTACAGTGTTCCCGGTTAACACTTCCAAAGTCGGAGAAGTCAGACATAAAGACATCAATGTAGAAGAAACGGCTCGGAATTGTTACATTTCTAATGGGAGCATTCAAGCAGCCCACCCGGAAATAGAGAAGATAAAAGGAAGTCAGAATGATCTGAACTCTGCAGTAAAATATGTACAAACTAATGTTAGTGATGAGAATACTAGAATAAGTGATGTAAATAATAGTGATCAAGTATCTGGTAAGACCAGTTTTAATGATGAATTTTCAAACAAGACTGAGAACCTTGAAAATGATTTTAGAGACGTTCAAAGTGGAACAGCAGGTGGGAGATATATATGCCCATACTGTAAATTATCTTGTGCCAAGCCTTCAGTTCTTCAAAAACATATCAGAGCTCATACTAACGAGAGACCTTACCCTTGTGTACCTTGTGGTTTTGCCTTTAAAACAAAATCAAACCTTTATAAACATAGAAGATCCCGGACTCACGCGTTAAGACTGCAAGGAGCTGACGTGCCTGCCACTATTAATGACGAAGACATGTCCGGTGGATCCGAAAGCGACACATCCTTACCCCCTACTTCTATGTCGGAACCGGGACTAGATGCATCTATTATTCACTTAGATAATTCGAGAACGTATGAATTTTCATCTCCAGAGTTGACAAACGATCGCATTACGCCTCCTGTGGGTGCGGATGTTCTACAGAGTGATATGAGTAAGTCAAAAATGATTTATAAGCCAAAATTTCGCGCAGCGTTTTATCAAGAAGCAGAAGAAAAGGATAAGTTAAAAAAGACGATTTCACCAAATGCCGAATTCCTTACCGAACATATCTCTAAAATAATATCAAATAATGAAGCTATCGTTGATGTTATCGAAACGCCGTTACAGAAAAAATATGGAAAAATCAAACAAATCGCCGAAAGCAAACAATTCTTGAATGAACATGATATCAAAACGGAACCATCACCATTAAACTTGACAAAAAATTCTCATGACTCGGATAGTGGATTTCGGAAGAGGTCACATTCAGAAAGTTTTTCTCAATCAGATCACCAAAAACATCCATTAAATCCAGAAGGCTCCATTATTAAAGATCTTCTCCTTAAAACAAAGTTCAATGGACTGACATCAGTTTCAGGAGAATTGGTCGATGGATCACCACTTCTATATATTTGCCCGCTCTGTCAGATTGTTTATAAAAGCGCTGAAAATTTAGAAATACATAGATTATATTACTGCAAAGGAATTTTTTCCAATAACAACAGTACTATTAATGCTGTTCAGAAAGAAATGAGAGTTGGCAGACCTGAAAATGTATATGTAAGAAGCAATTCAATAAACGTTCGTCTGCCAGAAACATCTAATTCCTCAGGTAAATCGCAATTTTTTAACAAGTCGCCGCCATTAAAAATCAAACCAGATAACTTAGTTATCGTTAAACCAGAATCTAATGACGTCATAGCCCCACTACCTTCACCTGGTCCTCTGCTTGGAAATACGAGGCTTGTTGATACAAGAATGTCTTCCGATTATAACCGAAAAACAGATAGCTTAAAAGCTAAGCCGGTTATGGCTAGCCCCAAGAGAAGAATAGACAGTAGTTCCGACCTGTACAGCCCTAGATTGTCAGATAATGTTTCACCAAGATCAGCTGATATGTATAGTCAACCTAAGATAAGATGTATTGAAGCTAATGCTGTAACATTACGGTCAATGGAAGAGTTACCACAACTCGGAAGACATAATTCAACGTCCCTGCAAATGTTCGGTGGTGAAGTCAAAATTGTCCACCATTCTGGGAGCACTACTACTCTGCGCATTGAACCGAGTAAAAATCAACTGTCACCCATATTAATTCAACCAAATTTATCCCCATCAAAAGTGGGAAACGATATTGAAGCAAGCAGCGTTGTAGTAAGATCAGGCTTGCACTCTGGTGGAACTATAGTGCATAATCCTCCAACTCCTAAAGAGATGATAGGAACACCGAAACCGCAAACTCCTAGAATATCCATTTCATCTGTTAGTGATATGTCAAATAACTTACCGAAAATCCACGATATAACACATTTCCAGTTCCCGCCCCTTACAATATTTAATCCTTTGACATTGCCACCACTTAGCCCATCAACATCTCCTAATGGTGCTTCAACGATTCTTCATGGAGGAAAATTAATACCTCATGTACCAGGAATACCTGGACCAAATACGCCGGGAACAAATGTTGCAACATTATCGAAAAATACAGATTATTTTAGTCCAGTAGCAGCATCACTATACACTTCAACCGATAATGTATATGGTAATGTTATAACTGTTAATGGGCAAACTCCCAAGGGAGCTTCAACTACCAAATATGAAATGAACAAAAATGAGTCCATGCGAACTATTAGAAGTCCTAATTGCAGAACAACTAATTTAGATACGGACAAACATTTCCAAAAACAAGTCAATTCCGACGCGCCCCACTACGGCGCCACGGTTCCCACGATAAATATAAAAAATGTAGATGAACCAAACATAACTTCCAAAACTAACGGCAAATCTATTACAACAAAACAAGAAGGATCTATTAAAAGAAATTCTGAAGGTGTACCTAGAACTGCTGTTTTGAAAGAGAACTCTAATGTACTATCCGTAAAACCAAAATATTTTGACAAAATAAACGTACCCAGAAGTGGTGAGCCAAAACCACACATAGAAATAAGAAATTTCAATTTCGAGAATCTTATTACAAAAGCAGAAATATATAATAATCAAATTCCGAGTTCAGCTGAAGTTCAAAAAAATACGAATGCTCAAGAGATGCCACCTTCCTCTACTCACAATGAAAGATCAGAACCTGCATATTTCCAAAAGAACGTCACTGCAAAGTCCATGGGTGACGATAGGAAACCAAAATTTTTAAGACCTTCAACATTACCGCTGAAACCTGGTACATTCACGCCCAAGAGACATCATGGCATAACACCTAATGCGAACACAATGCCATTAGTCTCCCCTGAAACTCCACGTCCTGCTAAAGCTTATGGACAATTGTACCTAAATGGAAATGCTTATACGTATTTGGGCCTCAAGTGTTCAACTAAAGTATTCTACTGCACCATAAATCGGCCTCAGCCGACCTATGTTCCCAATCAGCACTTCCTATCGATGTACAGTAATTGGCAGGTAATTATTGAACAATTATACTACAACAAGTTTACGTTGTGAATGATTGTAGAGTAAATGTATTAATATGTTTACAGTTATTATCAGAGCTGACGCCAGACCCGCTGGGTCTCTCAGCTTCGTCTGCCATGTCTCTTTATGACTCACGTCATCGCCCGCAAAACGTGGCCAGCTCGGTGATTAAACAGGATCTTATACTGACGCATTCCTCGCAATGGAATAGAGTTACTAAGGATAGCAAACAGGTAAATTAACTATAATTACCGAAATTAAATTTAGACAGATTCTTCGCATCACTTCTGTACATCTAACAGACTATAACTGATATTAGTATTATAATTCTAATAATGTCAACGCATTACCCGCACAAAAATTTATAACTTTTTTTCTAGTCTAGGAAACAAATAAACGATATCTAAAAATGCATAATTACTATTTTCAGTCGATACTAAAAATGGATTCGAAGATATCAGAAGATAATAAATTACATGTAACAGAAAATGCCATTACTCCGAAAAAGGAGTTAGCGGGAGGATTTGAAAGCAACGAAGAATATACGTACGTGCGCGGTCGCGGCAGAGGCCGGTACGTTTGCTCAGAGTGTGGTATTCGTTGCAAGAAACCGTCAATGTTAAAGAAACATATAAGAACTCATACTGATGTGCGCCCTTACACTTGTGTACATTGTGCCTTCAGGTAATTTCCTTGTCAATGTTAGTGCTTTGGCTACAAATATTTTCACTATCTAATCAAAGGAATTTAACCTTTTTTGTGAAAAGGAAAAATATGTTTTGAGGTACATTACCCTATCTTGTGACGTAATCGTTATGAATTAATTTTATCTGGTATTCGGTTAAATGCGTTACACAGTCTTCAATATCTACGTGAATTATTTCACAAACTAAGATACATTATGTACGTAATTTTAATTTATATTAATGGGTTATATTTCCGTTTTCAGCTTTAAAACAAAAGGAAACCTCACGAAACACATGAAGAGTAAAGCCCATTTCAAAAAGTGTTGCGAGTTGGGGATCAACCCGAATGAGGGCCACGACGCGGAGGGCAGCGAGGCAACGCTTGGCTCCGGCGAGACCGACGACGATTCCGACTCCGACGGCGATGAGGGCAACGAAGGCGAGACAGAGTCTAGTGGTGAGATACTATTATAGTCATTTAATTTTGACTGACATTTATTTTGCAAGTTTATTGAGCTCACGTCAAATTTTCGCATTTTTGATTGTGAACAGCTCTAAATTATCATGCCAACGTGTGTTATGAAGTGGCGCAGGAACAATGCAAAATTAAAATGTCCATAATTTCGTCTTCGTTTCATTCGTCAGTAGGTATTTTCTCTCATTCTCTCTCTTTCACTCATTACGTTTCGTTCCACCTTACATCTGGAGGAGCATAAACTTGGTATGTTTTGAAAATGATTTTTATATTCATTTAAAACAAGTGACTGGAATATAATGATGTGATATATTTTTAGAATCGGCTTAGTAAGCCCTTTCATTAGATATCACACACGATAGGTTTCAGAACAAAAAATTCATTTTTCCCATAAAAGAAAAAAGATGACGTCATAACTCTCTTTTGTTTTTTTTTTCGTGCTACGGGCAAATTGATTCGTTTGGCCTAAAGATATGTGATATGATATACTTACTACCATCCTGATTTTTTTCAAATGTCCATCCAATAGTTTAGATTTTAGAAGGAGGGGGAGGGGGGACGCTCGATTTTAATGAAAATTTGCACTTTAAAGTTCAATATTTCGCCAACAGATCAGACACTGAATCGAAATTTTTTAAAAGACCTCTCCAACGATACCCCATAGGGTTAGTTGAGAAAAAAAATCACCCTCACGTCTATGGGAGGTACCGCAAAAATATATATTTTTTACTTTACCACTGTCGGCGTGACTGATATGTGTATTCATACCAAATAACAGCTTTCTAGTACAACGGTCTCTGAGCTTAGCCGCGGACAGACAGACAGACGGACAGACATGGCGAAACTATAAATGTTCCTACGACTATACTCGTAAATGTTGAGAACCCTAAAAAGACTTTTATTGCCCAGTAGAATAGACATAAGGCAGACACTAATTTATTTAATAAATGTTTCAGACACTGAGATTTGCAAATCCCGACTGCCGGAACATGAAGCAGCTCATTGTTTGCTCTCCCTTGGAGGCAGCAGGCCGGCTACTGCGGCGACGCCGGGCCTGATCACCAGCGCGAGGCCGTCGACCTATCCATATACACCAACTGGTCTTGAAACTACTACCTCGGAGTTGAGTCCAGATAAATTTAACTTGTCCAGAAGCACCTCTGTAGACTCTCGTACAGATGTTGATAATGAACCAATGGACCTAAGCAAAAACGACGTTAAAGTACCAAACGTCATTCCTGACATACCAACAGCTAGGGAATCTAGCGTACTAGCGTCTTTAGCTTCAAATACAGCAAAACTTCCTCATAACCAGACTCACTGGTCGAATGGAGAACCAATGCTTCATACATATTTGACTGAAAGAGCTCTCCAAGACTCCAAAATAAAACAAAGCCAGCTATCAAGTAGCTTAAATAAACTAAAAAAGGTTGAACTAGAAAAAAATGTTTTGCCTGCAGGAGAAAATGTCCAGAGCATTGAATATTCTAATGACATTAGTATGCCCATTTCGTCTTCTCAAATAACTGCTAGTGTTGCTAAAATGACGATCGCTAGCGAGAGTGAAAATGTCACACCAGCGCCAGTTAGTGTACTTAAAGATGAGAATTTGACCGTTGTTACTGATCCTTTGCCCTCAAACAATTTGGTTATAGAGGTGAAAAGAACCCGCACACCGAGTAGCACGAATGCTGAGAACGCTAAACATGTCGTTTCCGAGTACTTAAAACATGCGCGTATAAATATGATTAAAACTTACGATGAAAATACGCACAATAAAATTGAGAAAGCTAGCGAGCTAACTAGTCCAGAAGACAGAGACGAATTAAACATCGCTGATGCAGATACCTTGAAAATGTCATCGATAGATCATGACCCTGTTGCCAGAAAAGTCGTAATCGGAGCAGGTGGTGTAGCATTTAAAGTGACGAAAGGGAAAGAGTTCGAGGGGTCTTCGTCTTATTCGCCGGGACGACTCATGGAGGACGGGCGAAGGGTATGCGACTTCTGTAATAAAACATTCACTAAGCCGTCGCAGCTCAGGTTGCACCTGAATATACATTACATGGAGAGACCGTTTAGATGTAGCGCATGTGCTGTCAGTTTTAGAACCAGAGGGCATCTGCAAAAGCACGAAAGATCGGGATCTCACCATAACAAGGTGTCGATGACTTCAACTTTCGGCGCGGCAACCTCCTTAAATCCCAGGCCCTTCCGATGTTCAGATTGCAACATCGCATTCAGAATACATGGGCATTTAGCCAAACATCTGAGGAGTAAAATGCACGTAATGCGTCTGGAGTGTTTGTTTAAGCTGCCTTTCGGAACGTTTACTGAAATAGAGAGGGCAGGTGTCAGTTTAACGGACATCGACACGACGGACTGCGCGAGTTCTTTGGCGAGTCTACAGACGCTGGCGCGTAAGCTGCATGAGAAGGATCCGAGTAAGTTAGAGTATCGGGAGCCTGGCGCGGCGGGTGCGGGCCCTACGCCACGGGACGACTCCGACGACGAGGACGGCGCACTCGCCGCCGCCGCAGATCACGCGTCCGCGACCGCCACCGTGACCAACAGTGACAGAGATATTGATGTGAAGACTATTGAAAGTAGTGATGATCAGGATAGATAAAGGAGTTAATTATAGTGCCACAGATAATTAGTGCCAAAATTATATTAAGTAGGTTATTTAATGTGCAATTTTGTTGTTAATTTAAGATGTAATTATTTGTAACGGGGTTTGACTCAGACACGTAAGAAAACGAGATAATACGCTTTAAATACATATATATTTGTATTTTGTTTCAATGTTAATTATGTAAAAAGGTATTGTAAAAATCTAAATTGAAATATTCTAACGTTGTTAAAATTGCTTCCTTTTACGCATTTGTGGCTTACGTATTTGTAGCAGTAGATCTGATATTGAACAGAACATGTGCAGCAAATTAAATTAGTACCATGGCCATGAAACTTAACAGTAACGCAAGTGGTAACTACCTTTCTAAAATATAACTTAACAATAGACATATTGCGGTCCATGTTGTAAATCAAGAAACTGTTGAAATATCAAAGAAACATATTATAAAACGTAAAATATAGTCATCGATAATATTACCTTGATAAGTACCATAAATATGTTTGTATATATTTTTATAAAATATATACCACTATGTATTTACAGTGTGTAACTACTACTTCCAAAAAACTTTATCTTTAAAAACGATTGGCATATCATCTTCCATAAACGAAATTTAGATATACATTATTACAATCCTTGAAGAGTCTTCCATATCAAAAATAGTACTTGTGCTAGATACTTGTTGTTAGTTACTCTTCACTCGGGTGAATACATAATATATAACGAGCGTATTTAACTTTACATCTACGAATATAAGCTGCTAGCTGTATTTCTTTTGTAAATATAACGTATTTATTATATTACCGAATCATATCGTGGAGTGCACTTACAGGTGCCACTGAAATAATTTAAACGAAAAACATTAGCGCGGTCTAATTAAGACAGTAACTTGTTCTGCGAGTGGCAAAGCCAATTCACAGGTTCCTTTTAGAAATTTGTGCGCGGATCAAGGTGATAAGTTGACTCGAGCGCTTTTTTTATAAATAATACATAAACAGCTTTTTGAGACTATTTTAGATTATTCTATTACATTCTCCGTGAATTTTTACCTACCAAAACTGTAGCATTAATTTATTTTTTAATTTTGAAGTATGGCGTTTGCAGTATGACATTTATAATAGAAAGCTGTTAAGTAAAACTGAGAATACCTGTCTGTCTTGATACGTGATATAAATCTTAGATTACTGCAGAACTTGGGGGCATTTAATTGCCCTTTATTATGATCACTGAAAATCCATTATAAGGAATAATATTAACTTATTAACGAAATTAAATGTCTCCGAGTGCGGTAGCTATGTATATAAAAATACACAAAAAAATATATAGCACTACGCTGTCATATCGAAAAAGTATCAGTACCTACTTGACAGTGTGAATCAACGTTATTTTTGTTAAACAAATGTTTGTATATTTTGAGTTGGATAAAGTTAGGGTACGTGTACGTGACTTGTAATGAAAATTTGTTTAGACAGTTGCAATGGTGTCAACTCCAAAAGTCGGTTAACACTTGAGCCTTGGCAGCAAATCCTATACATAAAGGTGAAAAGTGGTTACCAATAATTGGTGTCGACTGTACTATGTACTAGCGAGTAAATAAGTTATATTATTACGATTAAGGTAGGAACACCTTTATGGTGGCAGTGTGCCACAGTTTTTGTACACTTAGGTATTTTAAAGAAAACAGTCAACAAGATATGTAAAATAAACGAAATCCCTATTAATTGCTTGAAGTATTATTTACAGATTTACTACATTACATAAGTCATTTAGTATGTACCTACCTACCTACCTATTTATAGAGAAAAACGAGCTCGATCACTCTATGGTAACTAATCGCTGTTCACCAGTGCACACACATCTATGAATCCATAATACCTACCAGAGGAATTTAAGATGTGTTGCCTGCCAATCTCGATGGCGGAGATGGAATGCCTCGTTTGCGACTTACTGCCACATTGTATTACCTACCGTTACTATTACTGCTATTGGCTGGCTACTTTAAAGATACGGTGCCCCGAACTGAAGTTCGCTGCTATAAGGTAGATTAGCTAGAAGGGCCCCAGACAAATTTGCATCTTATAATATCTTTAAACTTTTTTTTTTGTACAGTTATTTGTTTATTTTAATATCGGTGATTTCGGAAACGGCTCTAATGATTTCTACGAAATTAGCTGCAGTGGCGGACTAAGCTCGTTTGGGGCCCGGGGAGAAAAAGTTGAATGAAACCCCCAAATTGTATATTAATTTCAGTGATTTGTTTAACTGTAATGCTGTGAAATTAAAATTATTATTATGAATTAAAATAAATAAATGATAGTAGAAGTTATGTTACTAAACATTATTTTAGCCATGTTTAGGAATCAGGAATTAGTCAAGAGAAGTTCCGTAACGACGTAACGTCCGTACGTTTGGGGATCCTCCGCCTTCCGCCCCACTGGTAGTCCACCACTGGAAATTAGCTAAGTAGGCGTTCGGAGGGCGGGAAACCACCCCTTTAGGAAATTTCGCGCACAATAAGATCAGTAGGTATGTATGTGTGCGGTTAATGTAGCAAGTACTGCGAGAAAGGCTCGGCGGGGCACACGCTGGCTAGGGCCCGGCTAGCAAATGTCGCGCATCGAACATATTTCGGGTAAGTATTTAAAATTTCGGTTATTTCTGTCATCTTCATTGTACTCGTATTATAGTGTCTACTCTTGTCTGATATCCTGTCAATCGTTCAAAAGTTAACTGGAAGAGATCCCTTTAAGAGATAAGTTCGCCTTTGTACATCTCATTATCCTGTGTTTTGTTATTTTCATGTGTTTTTATGTACAATAAAGAGTTACAATACAATACAACATAGGCCAGTACGACGCTGAAAATTTACCCTAATTATTTAAACTTAGCCCTAAACTTGGCAAGGTGAGACAAGTGTACCCAATTCAAGCCTCGTTGGATTCTTGTAGAACTAACAAAAATAACTTAAAAAAAAATACAAAAAGATGATCTTAAATATGTTTCTTATTAGATACACTGCCAATTTTAAGGTTAATAATTAAATTTTATCAAAGAGTGCACTTCCTTGAGGCAGTTTGTAATAAGAAAAATCTTCACACACACAAACATCACGCCTGTATTCCCAAATGGGGTAGGCAGAGCACATGAAACGTTACCGCTTTGGAGCACTTTTAGCAACTTCAGGTTTAAAAAAAAACTTAAATTAAAATAACACAATATTTGTACATTTTTTTATTAACTGTTTATCACTTATTTATTATTATTAGCATAGCAAGGCTAGGAATTAAACAAAATATAAAGTAACTGAATTCTTCTTTTTCGTCTTCATTCGTCGTCTTCAACGCGCATCAAACACGACCACTGAAATTCCTGCTCAGGAAAATTATTGATTCAATTCACATTGGTAAACTATAGCTATCATATCATATGGTTAATATTAAGATCTTTCTTAATACATCACCTGACAGTAAGCAATATTTATCTATGATCTTGCTTACTGGCAGAGGAGGCTGCACCGTGGAGGGTAAAAGAAAACTCAGATACAAATACTTATGATCAGAGGAATTTTACCATCCTGGTGTGTGATGTTGATGTACTACGAGTACATGTATACTTGTTAAGACAAGCTACACCATCCCTTCAGAGGACAGTCACAATAAAACATTAGTAATAAATAAGCAGCGCCCTTAGTGTAAGTTTTCGGTTACAAAATACGTCTCGATCGCGTTCGCGTTAAAATCTCAATTCGTATGGAAACACGAACATCGCAAATGTTCCGCTAGAGGCGCTGTTCGTGTTTCCATATAAATTGAGATTTTATTTATTTTTAGAGTATTTTGTAACCGAAAACTTACACTAGGGGTACAGGTGCCATAATAGCGGAACATGCAAAGTAAAGTTCTGTAGTTCTTTTTACTGCTTAATCTCTCTAAACTTAATTACATTTAACTCAAAATTTGGTCACAATCAATATGTTGAACTGACCTAATTATATTTCGTACCTACAGGACTAATGATTATGATTAACTTAAGAAACAAACAAAATAAAAGCAGCAGTTACCCTACAGAACTCTATTGATGGGTATTAAAAGCAAGCAATATAAGAAAATATAACAAATAATGATATTCAGGGTGTCTGAAATATCTAATACTCTAGTGTATCGCTTCTTGAAGTTCCTACATTGTTATTCTAGACATATGAGCTGTGCGCTAATGTGTGTCTGGGACACCCTATATATCACAACTTGCTATATGATAAAAGAATATTGCAAAAATAATAAACTTACCTTAACCAATATAAAAAAGCATTTCTTAATTTTAGAACAAACTTTTCCAGTGAGATGATTTCTACAGTGAGCCAGTCAGGTTACTTGCGTTTAATTTTTTTGGTGTACCTACTGCCTTATCGGCGAAATATGTTTCGTCTAATTTCACTTAGCAACCATCCTTTCGCTGAAGTTACATTTGGCAAACCAATCGTTGGCATAACTTTACTTCGCATTATTTTTACATTGCAAAATTTTACTTCATCACACTTTTATGTGGCAAATAATAGCAAATGATTGGCTTTTAGGCAAATAAAAAATTGACAAATAACATTTGGCCAATTTTAACATTGCAAAGTTTTACTTCAAAATTTGTGCGAGCAAGCAAGACGGTCCAGAGCAGAAGCGACTTGGAAAGTTTAGGTTCAGAAGGCTAAGGCGGGAGCGAAGCGGAACGTAGCTCCCGTCTTACCCTTCGATGTTAGTTTTTTTTTATAGCAGCCCAGGCCCAGGATCCCATTTAATATGTTGCTAATTTAAGATATGCTAAACATAAATGACATCTTATTAATCAAATCATTAGTTGGGAAATGATATGAGTGCGAAAAGTTGAGTTAGGAAATAACATTTTACCTAAATAAAAATATGGGATAAATAGTTTGGGAGCTAATAATTTACTAAATATTTTTCGCCGAAGCATTAGTATACCAATTTTTCTATAACATGCAATCACATATTTGACGCTGTAAGTAAACATTTAAAAGATAAACATAAAGGCACGCATGAACAAGCACATACTAATATTTTAATAAATGTTAAAAAAACATAAGTAGCCATGTAAGTAATAAAAATGCCATAAACGTAAACTTTCGTGGTTTTCACTCATAGTCAAAAACAACACACACACAACAAGTACCTACACACGAAGTAAGTAAACAAGTAAGTACAAGTGCAGTGGACCTGATGAAGAAGACCGTAGATGACCAATGGAACTCATCAAAGCTAAGTAATGCTCGCTCATTTATAAACAATCATGATTAATATACCTAGATAAGCGACTAAGAAGGAGTTTTAAGTTAATGATTCTTTAGAACTGATCTGATGCTGAAGCCGGAAGGTAGGCAACGGAACTCTGTTATAAAACAACGTAACTAAGCCGTGTTTGAGCTTAATGGAATTGTTGTGAGATGTACTTTGGCTACGAATCACTAAAAAGTGAGAAATGAAGAAAATTTTAAACAAAAAAGTAAAACAAAAAAATATAATAAAATTAGAACAGACTACAAAAAACCATGAAAATAATTTTCTTCCAGTCTGAAGTCGGTCCCTCAGCACGAGCCAGCAGGAGTGAACCTATAATCGTCTACCTCACCTACAACTGTACGAGTATATTGGGCATCACTCCTGCTGGCTGGTGCCGTTTCATTCTAAGTGTGCAACCTATTTACACATAATTCAAACATTTGAAACTATTATTAATAAATCAAAGTAAGAAAAAAATAAGGAGAAATGTTGAAATAGTTCCATTTATCCATACAAAAGTGGTGTTTTACATAGCCTGTTAGTAAATGTAACAATCATCATCATCATCATCATCCCAGCCTATATATGTCCCACTGCTGGGCACAGGCCTCCTCTCAGAACAAGAGGGCTTGGGCCATAGTTCCCACGCGGGCCCAGTGCGGATTGGGAACTTCGCACGCACCATTGAATCGCTTCGCAGGTTTGTGCAGGTTTCCTCACGATGTTTTCCTTCACCGCAAAGCTCGTGGTAAATTTCAAATGTAATTCCGCACATGAATTTCGAAAAAGTCAGAGGTGCGAGCCGGGGTTCGAACCCACGACCCTCTGCTTGAGAGGCGATAGGTCAAACCACTAGGCCACCACGGCTTCATGTAACAATGATTTGGTGCTTTTCTGTTGAACATCTATACCTACCTATAAAATAGTAAGAGATGTCTGACTCTGACTAACATATCCAAATTTCCACAGGACAGGGAACCAATAAATTATTTCTAGATAGGTAAAGCTGTGGCATACACATTATTCTCAAAACCTTTTAATTAAATTACCAGTAACCAGGAGCAGCCATCAATATACCTAGGTAAAAGATGAATAAAATCCCCACATGTTAATGATATTTCCCAAGTCAATGCAGCATTATGCAGATATGCCGTGACTGTGGACTGTGACGGTACGTGCATGTGTGTGTATGTGACACTGACACGGCCGGTTGTCTTCATAGAAAAAATACTCGCATTGTCTCTGAGGTTTGATTATAGAAAATGACAACTTCCAGTCCCTTGCGATTCGTACCGCCTCATTCTTGTCACTTGTTATGATATCAATGCTAACGACAATGTTTATTACTATCTCTTATTAGTCTGTGTTTATTAAGGTTTCAAAGTTGTTCGAGTGAAGTTTTGCGTTGATTAATTTCCATACCGAATTATCTCAACGTTTGAAGGTGTAATAATAGCTTGCAACTTTGTACAATAAGTGCTGTGTCGTTATTGATACAATTAGACAAGACCAAATAGAATATTGGTTCAATAATAAAATAGGACATGGTAAAGAACATAGTTTTGATAGAATGACATAGCGACAGACAATGTCAGACACCATGGACAATAAGATATTTACAAGTCTTCTTATAAAGACGCAAGGAGGCTATTATCACATTCGCCCCCTCTACGAAGAGACGTAGTCATGCATGAAGGCTGGAGGTCTGCGTTCTCTGCCTGAACGCCGAAGTTGGCTGATTCCTGCATTCGGATCGATGTTGGCAGGCGGGTCTTGAATGGCAGAGATTTCTTCGGATTGGTTATCGTCAACTTCGTCATCTGAAAGGTCATCGTCAACAGCTCGTGGTGCTGGAGCTAACGATCTATTGGAGACTGTTGTCTCTCGCCCATCAGGCAGTCTTATAAAGGAGTATTCTGGATTACTCTGCAACAATTGCACTTCCTGTACAGCGGGATCATACTTGGAGCTTCTTACGTGCCTTTTCATAAATACCGGTCCAGGCGAATGTAGCCAAGTCGGCAAAGATTGTCCGTTTTTGCGAACGGCGTGGGTGATTGAACATGCGCTCATGCGGCGTTGTGTTAGTGCTCGTACACAGGAGAGATCTTATAGAGTGCAGCGCCGGTAGCAGTGCCTTTTCCCAGTTTACTATATCATCATTGTTTGATTTGAGGTTTAGTTGGATCGTTCGCCACAGTGTGCCGTTGAGACGTTCAACCTGTCCATTTCCCTGGGGATTGTAAGGTGTAGTGCGGCTGCATGATATCCCGACGGAAGACAAGAATTGTCTAAGTTCGTCTGATAAGAAAGATGTACCCCTGTCGGAGTGGATGTACGCTGGAGTACCAAAAGTGGAGAACAAGTCTTCGAGACAATTGATTACCGTTCTTGAAGATACATCCTTACACGCATAAGCGAAGGGAAAACGACTAAACTCATCAATTATTGTCAGTATGTATCGGTTTTGGGTGCTAGATGGTATTGGTCCCTTAAAATCAATGTTTAATCTTTCAAAAGCGGCTGTCGCTTTGATAAGATGTCCTTGATGTTTCATGTAACGTGGTTTTATTTCCGCACAAGTTGGGCATGCGGCCGTCATTCGTTTTACATCCTCTACGGAGTACGGTAGGTTCTTTGATCTGACCCAATGAACCATGCGCGTGACCCCTGGATGGCAGAGATTTCGGTGTAGTTCCACTAGTTTAGAGTTAGAAGCGGCAGTATTTATTGCATGCATACTCGTGAAAGTGCGTCCGCGGCGAAGTTATGTTTCCCAGGTCGGTAGACTATATCATATTTGAAACACGAGAGCTCCAACCGCCACCTTTCGATCTTTTCGTTCTTTATTTTGTTAGAGTGTGTTTGATTGAACATGTATGCGACAGATTGCTGATCTGTAATGAGTAAGAAATGTCTTGCTATCAGGAAATGTCTCCATTTTCGCAAAGCTTCGACTATGGCGCAGGCCTCTTTCTCAATCGAAGGTTGCCTTTCTCGGAGTCGTTGAGAGAACGAGAGAAGAATGCGACAGGACGACCCTTTTGTGATAGGGTCGCTGCGATGGCAAAATCGGAAGCGTCTGTCTCAACTGAAAATATTTCACTGTCGTCGATTCCTGCTAATGCCGATTTCGATATATCAGTTTTAAGATTTTGAAAGGCAGTGATAGCTTCTTGAGATAATGGAAAAGTGACTTCGATTAAAGGTCTGATTTTCGTAGAAAATTGTCGACCCACTTTGAATAGTGGGCGAAGAGACCGAGCGCTCTCTTCAATGTAGCAGTATCAGTGGGGATTGGAAGATGAAATCATATCGAAAATACAAACTGAGACATGGATGCACAGAAAAACCAGAAAAAGAGACTAATCACTGGGAATCGAACCATAACCCCCATAACCCCAGACTATAACCCCTATACCACTGCTGGACAGGAATCTAGACACGAATTTTTCCTATGCATACATATCTCAGGTTGCTTTTTTCTACTTTGCTACTTAAGCAGCAGTACTAGCGACATCTATGTGGCGTCGACAGAAAAATACAAAAAGACTCTAAAATAATTTGATTGCTTAGTAGCGACATCTCTTGTCTGGGTGAGCGGTTGGTTCCGAAAGAGTGTGACGTCCAAGACCAAGAATTACACAAAAATTAAAAAAAAGTAACTGTCAAAATCTATAAGCGATATTAGTAAGGCGATTTTTTTTTCTATGGAAGTTACCCGTCTGAACGTTAGTTCTCTGTGTAGTCTGTGGTGTGTGACTAAGGAACCTGACACTGACAGTGACAGGAGCAGTGTTGTCACATATAACTTTGGCAAAAAGGTAGAAAAAATTAGTAGAAATTGGTAGAATATGAAATGGAAATTAGGTAGATCTACCACTCAAGGTTAATACATTTTCAATTTTTAAAAATACGCATATTTTTTTGAAAATATTTATTTGTGATTGTGATGTTAATACATATTTTTATTTAAATAACCTCCCATGGATTTCCACTTTTCGAAATAAAACTTCTTGTGTGTATAGCAGTCCTAAGGTTTCTGTGCACAGGATGCATAGTTTATTTCTCTGACAGGTTTTCATTTTCATATTGTTTATTGAGGAAAACAGCGGGGCTACTCTACTACTTTGGCTACTACGAAATTCGAAGGTCGTATCGTACCGTCCCACTCTCGTATTAAATAATATAAGCGTCGGCAGGACGGTACGATACGAACTTCGAATTTTGTAGTAGCCCTCCCTGCAGCCTGTCATGTTTTATAAGTTGCTAAAAGTGGCTAAATAAAAAAAAGGTAACATGGGATATAAGTTTTAACTTTTTATGTTTCTTTCTCATATATTATTATTAACGGAAAAATGTATTAAAAATCGATGTCATCTTGTGATGTTGAAGGTCCGGTTTCTTATTTTTATTCGGGTTTCTTAGTTTTTCTCACTTATTTCTTGAAGAATATTCTCAGGAATCACGTAGGTAGCGTACGGAAGTACGTTTTACATTACAAATTAAATAGATTGAAACAGTGGTAACTTACCTTGTTGTAAGTGGCTAGAAAATGTGGCTAAAAAATTCTCTAAAATCTAGGTAAAAATTGACTAAAGTGGTAACACTGGTGATCTGACACTGTCTGTCTAGCATTGGTATTTGGCAAAGAGTATATAATCACTGCGTTTTGACACTGGGCACCGCAGCGCTCGCTCAGCACAGCATAGCATTGCCGTCAGAGCTCTCTGCTCAGCCATTCCTATACATTACAATACGCTTTGGCTCAGCCCCAGCGCAAGAGAAGCGAAAAATATTGTTTGTTACTCTGATCCGACTGTTGTTGATTTTTCACTTTGACTTGACCATAAAAGTACTTGAAAGGATATATATTATAGTTAGCAAGTACGTACAAGTTTACAAACAAACGGAAGCATCGACTATCGCAACAATGCACTTTTTGCATAACTTTGATCCTGAAACTTCAGCTCGCGAACGTCGTAAGCTGAATCGTAAAAACTATTTTATGAAGTAAGTTGAGCTGTTGTTGATAGGTAATATATTTCGCTATTACAGAGTTAGTGTCTGCGTGTATTCTCTCTACTGTTCTTTTTTCAGTCGCAAAAGCAAATCGGTATACAATGAACGCGGGCAGCTAGCAGCGACTGGCAAAGATCTGTGCGATTGCTTGGATGATACGTGTCCTGGGTGCCATTTCCCGTGTGCGAAGTGTAATTCTTGCAAATGTGGCCATGAATGCAGGTACATTCAGAATATTCCTACAAATTTGTCACCTGCAGATTTACGATCTGTTACTTTTTTTTCAATTAATTTCATGTCATGACCATGCATGCAAATCCTTCAGTCAATAATCTGGCCCTGTACCTATTACAAAGTGCAAAATTCGAACTTCATATCTAGCCGTCCTGCTAACGCTTATCTAATACCTATAAACGAGCAACTCTTTTGTGTGTGTGGAGGGGCGTATGCCCAATGGTGGGCGAAAACGCGCCGAAGAAGAAGAGATAATAGAATCTCTGAAACGGTTCCACAATTTCAATGAAATTTGGTATGTAGGGGTTTTCGGGGATGACAAATCTATTTAGCTCTTATCTCTGGGAAAACGCTTATTAGAGTTTTAGCCTGAGCAAAGCTCTCGTCACCCAGGTACTATTATTTGATACTAGAGTGAGAGGGATACTGAACAACACAAACTTCGAATTTCAGGCTCAGGCTCATTCTGTTTTCTAAAATGTCTGCTTCTCAAAATAGCCTTCTTCCCACATTGTCAGTTTCCTATGATGTCAACTTCCTATATTGTCTGTTTCCTGAAATGTCTATTTCTCATATTTGTCACTTTCCTGTGATGTCTGCTTCTTATTATGTCTGTTTCCTGTAAAGTGCTTCTCATATTTGTCAGTTTCCTAAGATGTCTGGTTCCAGTATTGACAGTTTTCTAATATGACTGCTTTCTATAATGTCCGCTTCTCATATAAATATACTGAGCGGCAAAAAATCTGGCCCTCAAAGTTGTATGCAGAATCAGTAATTTTGTATGAAGGGTGGGCCAAATTTTTTGCCGCTGAGTATAGTATTCCTAGGATCAATTTCCAACAACTTTCATCTGCTACACCTAAATAATTCTAACAATTTTAACCAACTTCAATTTATTTAAATGCTCTAAAAAAGAAGAATATAAACTTTTATTTAAATCAAACCCATTTCATTATGACATTACGTGTACAATTTATATCATTTATATGGTATAGAGAAGCAGGCATTTTAGGAAAGAGCCATCATAGGAAACAAATAGAAGACATTTTAGGAAATAGACAGAACAAGCCTGAGCAGAATTTCATAGTAGCCCCTCTGTTACTTCTAAGTCTCAGTGGAGGTGCAAACATCAACATGTAAGTATGTGGTCCAAATAAGCTGTTTTTTTTTTTTCAATATTTTCTCTATAACAGTATTGTAGTATAGTATACTTATGTATTCAGTTTAATATTTAAAGAAAGAAAATATAAAGCAGGAT
Source organism: Choristoneura fumiferana (assembly GCF_025370935.1). Classification (NCBI taxonomy): domain Eukaryota; kingdom Metazoa; phylum Arthropoda; class Insecta; order Lepidoptera; family Tortricidae; genus Choristoneura; species Choristoneura fumiferana. The sequence goes on along the minus strand of NC_133489.1, from coordinate 15,076,436 downwards.
AATTATGAGTTTACATACATAAAAAAGAACTAACCTAAGATAGCTTAACTAACTGTAACAATGAAAAATTAGTATAGTTATGTTAATATTTTATGTTAATTGATGATAATTTTTCTTAATTTCAGGAACAACCGTAAATGGATGTATGACAAGATTGAAATAGAAGGCAATGACTTTGTTATCAAGAATGATTACAAACACAAGTAAATGACTTACAAAGATGTTTATTACTTAAAAATAATAACAATCAGTCATTGGCCAACAGCTTAAAGAAGTACTCAACTTCCTGCTCCCCATCCTCGGGCAGGTCTGTGCAGTGCACTGCATTGTGCACAATGTTCTTCCCATAAAGAGCTCTTATGGAGTCTGGATATAACTGGCGGCACAGATCCTAAAAAAATAACAGTTTAAACAATTCTAATTTTTAATGTTAACTGTTTTGTGGAGAAATATCTAGTTAAGTTTTACTTTTTTCAAATGACTTTGTGCATGTAAAGATAGCCAGCCAGCCCGTTTTAGATTAAGGTTGGACATAAATTGTTGGTATGGATTATCTGCAAATTAGAATGCAGTTTTGTTCATGGTCTAAGGTGCCATCCAAATTAGCCATTGCTCTTGTGTGATGAAACTGCTCTTATTTACACCATAATTATAATGCATACAGTATAACTGGACAGACATCATTGCACAAGCTGTGGAAAATTGGAATGGCACCTGAAGCACTTCAGAAATAAGGTTGGCGGACTCATTAATGACAAGTACTTACACCGGACCTCTATGAAGTTGGTTGATGTAAGTTAAACTAAGTCATTAATGCATCTGCTCCACTCGCCGTGTAAATTAGGCTTAAGACTAAAATAAGTTGTAGATTGTTATATTGATCAAATGCTCGAAAAGCTGGTGTGACAGACGGCTATTAATATTATAGATCATACTGGATAATCTTGTTCTTATTACATACCGGATCTCTTGGACCACATAGAGTCCTGAACTTACAAACAACATTGACTTTTGGGTCACTGTTTTTTACTTCTAAAGCTACACATTTCCCTTCAGCCAAATGTATAGCCATTGCCTGAAATAAATATTGCATTAGAAATGAGCTTTTCTTTTACATCACATGCCATCTCATCATGTGTCATTTAAAACAGTGTTGTGGCAATAGCGATAGTTTCGCTATCGATAGTTGACCCTGAGTAACCAATCGATAGTGCGATAGTTCTATCAAAAATATCGACATGCTGCTGCAATACTATCGATAGTATATCGATAGTCAAAATTAGGCGATACGTACCATTGAACTTGGTCAATATTATCTATAGTATCGATAGCATCGCGTCAAAAAACTTGATACTATAGATACTTTCGACGCAATCGATTGATGAAAATAAGTAATACTATTGCTAAAAATCAATAGTATCGATACTATCGATAGTTTTGCTCTTTCGATAGTCGAACATTAGAGAAACTATTGATAGTATCGATACTGTTGATCGTTAGCAATAGTATTACTTATTTTCATCAATTAATAGTATCGACTTTTTTGACGCGATACTATCGATAGTATTGACCAAGTTCTAATTTTCATTATCGATATCGTTAGGGGTCGATAGTTTCGATAGGACTATCGATAGTATGAATGATTTTCACGGCTACGATAGTACCGCGATACTATCGATAGACTATCGCTATCGCAACATCACTAATTTAAAACCCTAAATTATAATCCGTATACCTAAGAAAGGTTCTCAATTCAGCACTATTCTTTTCTGAATATGCTTTATATGATATTTATGGAAGCTTGCAATTATTAGGTGTCCATCCTACAATACTAATGCAATTTGTTATCACCTCATATTCAGGTAAAACTCCTTTGTAGACTTCATAAAATTCTTGAGAACTACGCAGTTTAACTGGAAACATGGCCATTGCTGATACGTAAAAACCTCCAGTGGTACATATTTTCTCCAGAATAGCTCCTAAATTCCCATCCTCAATTGCATGAGGCTTGATGATACAACAAGTGCAATCTTTTAAAGTCGCCCGAAATGGCACTTTTGGTAAACCCTTTTCGTAACCAAAATACCAGTCCAGCATCTGAAATGTTGAGGCACTGATTATTAAAACCATAGATACCTACATATTCGCAGAGACTAGGTAAATTAAATATATTTAATTTGACATTATTGATAGTTGGTAACCCTAAAACAAGGCTGGAAAAAAATCTATTGGCTTTGTTATTCTAATTATCTATATTTAAATTTGATTTCGTATATTGATTTTTGTATTGATTCGACAAACCGCGGTAGCATCTTCAAGATTATTGCAGCCATGCGCTACGTTTTGCAGTTTATTTTTTCCATACAGCCGTCTGAGCGTGCCAGGCGCCGCCTCAGATGGCTCGGTGGCGCCGAGGCAATTGCGCCATTTCCTTACAGCCTCTGGAGCTACCAGTTCTAAGCCGACTACCTCTCCGCCAGTGACATAGTCTATTATTATTCTGTATGAAAGGTGCATTATGTTAAATAGGTACCTAGCTAGATTAAATAAAAAAATCGGTCAAGTGCGACTCGTACATGAAGGGTTTCGTACAATGTTTTCAGTAGGTAGTTTTGGTTAAAAATGTTTCGGCTAGCAACGAATAACAACACCTAGCAACCCAAAAATGCAGGACAGGATTCTTGTAAGACAACCCCCTTTCATTTTTTAACTTTTTTTTATGAGTAGTATATGTTATATTATAGCGGCCACAGTAATATATAATCTGTGAAAATTTCAAGTGTGGCTCAAGAGATAAAACCCGTGACAGACGGACGGACGGACAGATAAACAGACAGCGGAGTTTCAGTAATAGGGTCCTAATAATAGGAACCCTAAAAGACTTGAAATAAAATAAAAAACCGGCCAAGAGCGTGTCGGACACGCCCAAGATAGTTCGGCGTGACGGATTATGTATACATGCCAAATTACAGCTTTCTAGTAGGTACTAACGGTCTCTGAGCTTAGCCGCGGACGGACAGACAGACAGACAGACGGACAGACATGGCGAAGCTATAAGGGTTCTTAGTTCACTACGGAACCTTAAAAAGACTCCTGGCCACATCCAGATAGGCTCTAGGTCTAGCCCTTGATCGAGGTAGAAAAGAACGACTGTCTACCTCGCTTCTGCGCCTCTCAAAAGGCAGCATCAGAATTTTACTTTGCACTGGAAAATGGCGCGCACCTTGCCATCTAGCGCCTAGAGCGAACTCTCCTCTTTGTCTACCCCAGGGCTAGAGCTGCAGCCCGACTAGGCACGGCCAATGACGTAGTGAGCGTTTCCTCTATCTGTTCAATGAGGGCTATCGTTTTTTGTATTTCTAGATGGCGCCACTGTTGCGTGAGGTTTTTAAGTGTGGCTTTCAAAGTCTGTTATTACGGGCGTGAAAACAAAGTTTAGATTAAAATCATATTTAATACACCTTAAAACCGTACCATAAAATATCGAGCAACCACAGTGTTGCGTAGTCCCGTTTTGTTCGGAAAAAAGGGAAAAAAAGTTTCCGAAAGACAAAACTGTCTCATACATAACACATTCATTCATTGCCCCGCATCGCATAATTGCCATAATTAATTTCAGGTAATGCAAAATTTTCACAAAATTATTCTAATTAAATAAACCCGCGTAGCTCACCCAAAAACTATGAGATTTTTTGACATTTCGGAGACCTCACGCTACACTAGCGCCTCTAGCGGCGAATTCATACGCGATAGCCCTCATTGCGTGTGTGCCTGTGTGGGGCAAGTGTCTACTGCGTGGCGTGGCGAGTGTTGCGGGCACGCAATGAACGAACAGACAAAATGCTTGTCATGGTCGTTGGACAAAATAAATAAGGACATTTACCATCCCGTTATTGCTGATAACCTTCAGAAATAGTGTGTTTCACACTTTCGGTTTTACCTGAACTTAAAATATATTGTAGGTAATGATGACTTACGGCATTGCGCTATTTCCAGCGATGTCCTTGTAAAGTTCCATAGCAAATTCTTTGGTAATCCTGGCATTTTTCATTCGATCTATACGGAAGCCGTTCTTCATTATGTACGTTATAACCTTGCCATGTTCGCTTGGCGGGCAGGGCTTAATCATGGCGAAAGTGCTGTCATATAACGAAAAATTATTCGAACTATGATGTAGATAGATGTCAATGGATGTATGTAAGTATCGTGTCATAGATGAAAATATCGCGCGCGACTTCGTCTGCGTGGACTTAGGTAAATCAATCGCAGCCTGTTCCTCGGAATAATTAATAGGTTCCCTGTCCCATGAGGCAAATGTGCCCCATGCGTGCCTTTACTGGCACATGTGCCTCATGGCATGTGTAGATAATGCAGTTGTTCTTTCGATAAATAATAAATTTTATTACGTAATATATTATATATTTTAATTCTTGAACCACATTTAGATAACCAATGGAAATTACTATGGGGACCTTACATTGGGGATTTAACATTACTTGGGGACGTGTCAAAAGAACGCTACACATTGCTTCAGGACAGGGAACCTGTTATAGTTAATCTCATGTTCGGAAAGTTTAATTTTCATGGGTAGATTGGAAGGAAAATTGCGTTTTCGTCTCTAGGGTGGAAAGTAATTTTTTTAAAATTTTTCGATTAGCCACGGAGTCGAAGATAATTGAGTTACGTCAATGGCACTTTTTTTTCACGTTTCGGCATGGCCATCTAGATGCACGTCGTGGCCAAGGAGCTTTATACAACACTGGAGGTTGAACGCCGAACATCCGTTTAAAACAAGAAATTTGATCTTTATTACGTCACGAACATATTCTATCTCTTTCTTCAATTAGGTTAAGAAAGAGATGGAATATACAAATATGTAACTTCAAACAAACTTCAAACTTCTTCGTTCAGCGTTCAACCTCCGTTCAACCCCCAGTTTTGTAGGTATCAAGCTTCTTGGTCGTGACCAACTCGATTTTTTTTATATTCGGTCGTGGCAAAAGAAATAATTTTCAGAGAAATAAAGTTTAAATTTTTTTTTAAGTGGCCAGGTCGAAAAGGTACCGTTGGAGGTTGGATATAAGTAAATTCAATTTAATATTATTCTCATTTTTATGTACTATTGTGTCTAACTCGGGTGAAATTATCCATTTCCCCTCGAACTATTGGCGCTCTCGCTTCATTCGAGCGCCAGAAATAGCTCAGGTGGAATGGGTCACAATGGTTATCAATCTACTATTACATAGTTTTGTGGTGTTATTATTAGAATAATGAAACTGGTGACTGGAAAATGCTGCACATTATGTAGGTATCTAATAAATAAATGCAGGTATAAATTACCTCTCAAATTTATAGAACAAATTTCTCTTAGTCAGAGGTGCACAATCTTTTATGTACAGAAGCTTAGCGAATATGTTGACGATGTTGCCGATCTGCAGCATTGAGAGTTTGAGCGTCGGCAGCTGCGTGCGCCGGAGTAGATTCTTGCCCTCCTTAGGATTCGTTACTTGCACGGAATTATCGAATGGGAAGAAATTGAGCACTAATTCAATTATTTCGTCGGCTGCTTCATCATACATTTCGCAGACGAAAGTATGCTTGTCGAAGTAGTCGTGTACCTAAAATATCGTTATTATACTTTTTAGTCAGGGCAGCGTTATCAAGAAGTTATCTATCATTAAGTACTTAGGTAACTTGGTTGGCAAGTTGTTCGACAGCACAATCGGCTACAGCTACAGTCGGTGCCAAAAGTAGCGTCGTACTAACACATTTTGTTAATTTTACACCTGCCTACAGAATAAAATTTAAACTTAAACACAACATTTACTGACATAAAAAAACACACTACATCGCAACAATGACATAGCAAAAACATTAAATAGAAGAAGAGAGAAAAAATAGAGACGTGCTGTGTAGTGTGATGCCAAAAGGTCTCAGCTCAGCATGTGCCGTATGTAGCTCTGTAACCAGGGCTGCAGCGCTGGTTTTCAGCTGAACACCGGTGAGTGTGAACCCACGGAAAAGAAAAAAAAAACAATATATATATTATACTAGCTTTTGCCCGCGGCTTCGCTCGCGTTAAATTTGGGGTATCATACATTTACTTTCTGAGACCCTTGGCTCTGAGAAAATGGCAGAAACGGAACCCATATAGTTTCGCCATGTCTGTCTGTCTGGAATTTAAAAATCAACCTAAATAAATACACGTACTTATCAACTTTGAAACCCTGTCCTGTTTCGCTGATTCGGGGGTGGAATTTTTGAAAAAGTTAAAGTACTACGCATCAGGGATAGTGTACTCGTAGCTTTCTAGTAGTTTCAGAGATTACCCCTAATAAACAAAGTTGAGATATTTCATGGGATTTCCTAAAAATCTTTCCCCAGTGCACCTCTACTTTAGGTAGGGAACGGTTGTGTTGTTCTGAAGATGAGCTGGTTAAGTTCGAAATGCGTCAGTGTATTGTGGTGGTGGTGAAAAGTAGATGATTTTTTGTGATTTGTGTATATTCTTACAGTGTGGAGGTGGAGGAACAGCATGACATTTCATGCATAAAAGTAGCTATTATAAAGGTCACGAGTGAGAACGTACATGTAAAATTTCGTATTTGTGCTATCAGCCCTTGAGGAGTTTCTGTCATCAGCAGACTACCCTGGCGGCAGCATCAGGTGGTGAATATCATATAAACGCACTGTCATTGAAATTTAACAATCGTAGTCTTTTGTGTGTGCTATCAACTTATGAGGAGATTCCTTCTACGGAGACGATCCTGGCCAGAATGAGCAGGATGTCACTGCTATTATTATTGTATTGTTACCAGATTTACATCAGTTTGCCAAATCTCCAGTTTCTAGTTTTATTAGTTTAGCTTGTGCGTTTACTGATTCAGTTGGAATATAAAATCCTCTTTATTCCTCTATTCCTTTATTCCTCTTCATTATGGGAGTGTGCCGACGTGCGGTCGCGTACGCACGTATCGTTATGCGCGAAGCGTTTCGTTAAATGTAAAAAATGGCATCAAAAACAGTCAAATGTAACCAGTGCAACGTTGTGATTTGTGAGGTGTTGGCCTTTATCCAAAATAAATGTGGATTGATGGACGAGGAGGGCTTGGTGCGAATTTGTGCATCAGCCTTCACAGCAGAAGAAATCGAGTTGGCGAAAAATCTACTGTTCGAATCCGTTGCTACACAGTCACGGAACGTCACCCGGAAGAGAGAAGGAAAAATACAGAGGGACCTTGACGATATGATATACCTTATGAAGAACACCACAGCTGATAACACCCCTGTCTTTGTAGCGAGACAGCTTCATCGTTTACCCCCAGTAACGTGGGATCACATCGATACTACAAGGCTGTTGAGAGATATTACTGAATTAAAACAAGAGATAAAAGAACTTAAAGAGAACCATGTGTCCTTGGAAGATATGCAACAAATTAAAATTGAACTAGAAGTGCTCAAAAACTCATCAATTGTGAACAATTTTAATCCTAACGTAAACACTAAAAGAGGAGCATGCAGAATTTCATCAAATATGAATAGTTATAACTGTAATAGTGGCCCGATCGGATTGACCCATATTGATGTTAGTAACTGCAAGGTAAGAACATATTTTAATGACGACGATGATGACTCATTTATGCAACGGTCGCCGGGTAAGGCCAACGGCAATACAGAATCTCGATTGGAGGGTACGCCGGCCGCGCGAGGAAGCAAGGTACCCTCTTTAGAGCAGTGGAAACCAAACCCCGAGCCTATACGGAGCGAGACGGCGTCAACTGATAATGTGTTAGAGCGGTGCGGCGATGGCAAAACTCGAACCAGTCTCAAGCAGTCGCCGCAAATAGAAAAAAGTGAACGCTCCGTTACCATGAAGCGCAGAATTGTACCTAGTACCGCGACGTCGGAAAATGTAAACAAAGTTGTTACGGCGCAGATTATAACAAACCAAGCATCACTTCGGCCCGAACAATGGCTGAAGTGGCAGGCACAGGTGAATGGAAAACGCAGTTGCCTTCTGAGCAATGGAAGGAAGTAACGAAACGGAAATATAAAAACCGGTTTGTTGGAAGAATAGGAAAAGCACAAACTGGCAAAAATGACACGAAGTTTAAAGCTGCAGACAATAACATTGAATTGTTTATTTATAACGTGCACAAGGAGACAACTGAGCAGGATATAAGTGAATATATTTTTAAGGCCACCCAGTTAAATGTGAGTTTGGAAAAGGTACCAATGAAAAAGGAAAAAAGACATAACTCATACAAATTCAGTGTACCTTCATATAAGTTGCGATTATTTCTAAACGACGAGTTATGGCCAGAGGGAATCTCGTTTAGAAGATTTGTTCAGTTTAGACCAAAGAGTAATGAAAATGAAGAAGTTCCACCCATTTAATGGATAGTTCAGATATACAAAAGAAACTTCACGATACTGTGCTTGTGTCATTTAATTGTAAATCGATCAAGAGATCGCTTGAGGGAGTGAGGGCACTCTGCAAAACAGCCGACATAGTCGCTGTTCAAGAAACGTGGCTCCTGCCGAGTGACCTAACATATCTAACGACTATTGATGAGGATTTCGGCAGCACGGGTACTTCGGCGGTAGACACAACGAAGGGAATGCTGACGGGTCGTCCTCATGGAGGTGTCTGCCTCCTTTGGCGAAAGTCGGTTTTTTCATGCGTGTCTGTTGTGCCTTGCGTAAATCCGCGCATAGCTGCGATCAAAGTGATGTTGAGTGATAAACCAGTGTTAATAATAACGGTATACATGCCGGTTAACTGTGTTGACAATCTACCTGTGTTTACGGACTGTCTTGGACATTTAAACGCAATAACAGAGGACAGTGGAATCGAAAATGTGATAATTTTAGGAGACTTTAATTCACACCCTAATGAGGTATTTTATTCTGAATTAATGAATTTTTGTGACGAGCAGGAATGGGTATGTGCCGATGTATGTAAGTTAGGATTGGACTCGCAAATGTTTACATTTATTAGTGATGCCCACGGCAGTAAGCGATGGCTGGATCACTGCATTGTAACCAAATCAGCTTGGCCACTCGTTACTAAATCCTACGTTAAACATGATGTTTACTGGTCCGACCATTTTCCATTGTTCGTGCATTGTAATCTTAATGTCATTAAAAATAAGGTCGTATTTCGTTCGGCACAGACAAATAATGTACGATGGGGCGCAAGAACGCCAAAACAAGTTGAACAGTATACTGTATTATGTAATGAATATTTAAAAGAGATTGACCTACCTATAGATTTAATTAATTGTTGCGGACATTTTTGTAAAGAGCCTCATCATAGGACTTTAATAAAGATTTTATACGAAAATATTGTTTCGTCTTTGTGTTTGGCATCGAGCAGTACCTGTAATAATAATAACACAAAGCGCCAGCGCAAGAAATGTCTCGCTGGGTGGAATCGACACGTAGGCGACGCTTATGCGGAGGCTAAGGCAAAGTTTAGGTTATGGGAGCTGCATGGATGCCAATCTTCAGGTCGTATTTTTGAGGAGATGACTGAGGCTAAGAAAGTTTTTAAGGGCAGACTCAAGTGGTGTCAAAATCACCAGGAGCAAATAATAATGGATAAACTTGCTTCTCATCACTCCAAATCTGATTTTGGTAGCTTTTGGAAACACACTAAAAAGTTAAATGCATCTCAGAGTCTCCCCGTGAGCGTTGAGGGTGTGACGGATCCGCAGGGTATTGCTAATCTTTTCAGAGAGCATTTCACTGTCAGGTCACCTCTGGGGCCGCCGCGCTTCGCACTAGATGCTGAGCACCGTCATGAACAGGTTACAACCCTGATTAAAGCGGAAGATGTTCGCGTGGCTTTACGTAAAATGAAAAAAGGGAAATCACCTGGCCATGACGGGCTCAGTATCGAGCACTTACAAAATGCGGGAGTGCATTTGCCCAGAGTTTTGGCATTGCTTTACAATCTTTGTTTGAGTCATTCATACCTACCATCTTTGCTCATGCGTACTGTGGTAGTGCCTATAGTAAAAAATAGAACAGGTGACGTGTCTGACAGGTCGAACTATAGACCCATCTCTTTGGCTACAGTGGTGGCAAAGGTGTTTGACAGCGTGCTCGACAGGTACCTGGACGGTCACTTACGTCTGAGCGATGCCCAGTTTGGCTTCCGACCTGGTCTATCTACGGAAAGTGCCATTGTGGTGTTGAAGCATGCTGTTAAATACTACACGGACAGGAAGACTGCGGTGTTTGGCGGTTTCTTGGATCTGTCAAAGGCTTTCGACCTTGTCAGTTACGACATACTTTGGGGTAAATTAGAGAAGACAGGGTTGCCAAGAGATTTGCTCAACATTTTTAAATTTTGGTATGGCAATCAAGTTAATGTTGTAAGATGGGCCGATGCACTTTCGTCACCATATGTGTTAGAATGCGGTGTGAGGCAAGGTGGGCTAACATCGCCTAAGTTGTTTAATTTGTACATTAATGCATTGATCGAGGAACTCAGTGGTACTCATGCGGGATGTTTTATAGACGGAGTAAGCGTAAACAATATCAGCTATGCCGATGACATGGTGCTGCTGGCTCCCTCGGTCAATGCGCTCAATGAATTGCTTGGTATATGTCATAAATACGCTACCTCTCATGGACTACTGTACAACTTGAAAAAGACTGTGTATATGACTTTTAAGGCCCCAGGTAGGAAGGCCCCGGATCTATCACTCCCAGTTTTGCTGGACGGGACTTCAGTTACCAGAGTGACTCAGGTTAAATATTTAGGCCATTATTTAACTGATAATTTAAAAGATGATGTAGATGTAGAACGGGAGCGCAGGGTGTTGGCGGTGCGGGCGAATATGCTGGCACGCAGGTTCGCTCGGTGTACGAGTGCAGTTAAGATAACGCTCTTTAAAGCATACTGCACGTCAATGTACTCGGGTGCCCTGTGGGCGAGCTGCACGCAGCGCTCCGTCAGCTCCCTGCGCGTCCAGTATAATAACGCCTTCAGAGCGCTGTTAGGGCTGCCACGGTTCTGCAGTGCGTCCACTATGTTTGCCGAAGCGCGAGTAGATAGCTTTAATGCTATACTACGAAAAAAAAGGCATCGCTTCTGACAAGAATACGTGGCAGCACTAACAGCCTCCTGAAGATGATAGCTGTAAGAGATGAGTGCTCTATAATGCAAAATTTAATTAATACTACACACACAAAGCAAATTACTAATAATGTATGGATCTTTGTTGTCTGAATAAATAAATGAATTATTATTATTATTATTATTATTCGTTTTATCCCGTGGGATTTTTTGAAAAATCTTTGAAACAGTTTTTATCTGTTAGTATTATACCTGCATGCCAATGCCAAATTTGAAGTCTCTAATATTTATAATTACGGAGTTAGGGCCACTTTGAAGCGAAAATATAAATCCCTTTATTCCCTATCCCGTAGGAATTTTGATAAATCCTGAATATTGTTTTTAGCTGTTAGTATTACTTACTTGCATGCCAAATTTTAAGTCCCTAATAATTATAGTTACGGAAATAGGGTCATTATTTGGAAGTGAAAAGACAAATCCCATTTATTCACTATCCCGTGGGAATTTCGGGAAATCCTGAAAACTGTTTTTAGCGGTTAATATTACCTAATTAAATGCCAAATTTGAAGTTTCTAATAATTATAGTTACGGAAATAAGGCCATTTTTAAATGAAAATATAAATCCCCTTGCCCATCCCGTGGGAATTTCAAAAAATCCTTTCTTAGTGCAAGTCTACACCTATTAAGAAACATATATTCCAAATTTCAAGTTTCTAGGCCCAGCGGTTTGGGCTGTGCGTTGATCTATAAGTCAGTCAGTCAGTTTCTTATTTTATCCCGCCCGGCTATGTACACCCGACTAAATGAAATAACATTTTATTTGAATAGCTGCTTAACGACAGATGCCTTTTGAAAATGACTGGTATATTAGCCACAGAAATCGACCAATGAGCAAATACACAACTCGAAATATTCTCATTTAACTTAAAACTGAACCAGAGAGTTTATTTTGGAAATATGACTATTTCGAATTGTGTCAGTTCATTCTAAATGTGCGAATAGGCGCCAAATGCACCACAGCCTATTGGTCAATTTCTGTTGCCTGTGGGCTGTTTAAACTTTAAACACAAAAGTAATAATAGTAATAATCGGGTACGCTTGGCATTTAGCTACTTCCTCTCTATTGTATCTCCTATCTCTTTGACCACAGCACGCGTCATCGTGAATGAGACGTAAACAGTCGGCAGGTACCTATAGGTACTAGTAAATATAAGAAAAACATACCATTATAATAGCAAATAGATATTTCGTTAAAAATAAATATTCCAATTACTTAATGCACCAAATTCAATTCAAATAAGAAAAGGTTATCAAAACCACAAAAAGTTATATTCAAAATTTGTCAACTTGATTATTAGCTGCCAAAGCGATCCCATAAATAAATGAGTAAGTAATAATAATATTGAATGTTGTTTGAATTTGGCGCTTCGTACATACGGATTTTTTCCACCGAAGAGGTTATATTATACAAGTAGGTGCATACACTGTAAGTTCGATACCTACGTATAAAAAAAAAATTAACCGACCCCAAAAAACTATGAAATATTTCTACCAATAGAAGTCGGGGCCTCAGTACCAGCCAGCAGGAGTGGCCCTAGTCGTCTAGCCTTTAGGTACTATCCATTATTGTTATTGTTTTCTGTTTCTATCATGGTTTTTTGGAGTCAGTTTATTATTGTTATTTTTTTTCTCGTTTTTTGTACCACTAACTAACTAATGTAAGAATGTAAGTAGGAAATATAAGCATCTCACATGAGCACAGAATATATAATAGTACTGACGTGAGCCTTCGTGTTGGTGTACACTCAATTATAAATATACCTACTCGTACTTACGTCATCCATCATTTCGAAAATCAAACTTAAGCAGCGTTTCACCAGAGATGTGTTGCGAGGACTATTGCTGAGGATTGACGATTGGATGGCCAAGTGGTTAGAGAACCTGACTACGAAGCTTGAGGTCTCGGGTTCGATTCCCGGTCGGGGCAGATATTTGTACGAATAATACGAATGTTTGTTCGCGGGTCTTGGATGTTTAATATGTGTATTTAAGGGAATATTATTAGGTATTCGCACATCAAATAAATAATTGCCTATCTATTTATTCTCATCATTTCTTTAAAATTTACAGATGTCACGTCATAACACAATAAAACCTAAATAACTAAAAAAACATAGTTATTGTTTATAATGAAAGGTAGGTATATTAGGTACAATAAAATTAAATAAGCTGAAACTATAATAGATCCTACGAATAAATATTCTCGAGAATATTTATTATAATATTTATTCGTAGCTCGCAACACATCCTCGCACATTATTGGTGATTTAATACATTATTCTATAGAGGCATTATGAAATTAAGGTGTAGGTAGGTATAACTGCATGCATATTTATGTGTATTTTGTAAATTTTATCCGAAATAAGATTACGTACCTACTTGCATACTTATTTATTGGTCCTCTAGCCGGATCAACGTTGCTACAATGCTAAACAAATTTTGGGGTAGGTTTTGGACTAATTAATTTACATCATAGTACATTTGCAACAGAGTGTAGGTAATAAATAAGTATGTACCTACCTATTTGTGTCTTTTCCTAGTTATAGGTACTTACAGTAATTAAAAAAAACCATGTTTTAAATTATGGCAGGTATGTACTCGTATAATAAATGAATATTAACTACAAAATAAAGTATAAACACTCAGTCAGTGGCTAATAGTTTGAAGAAGTACTCGACTTCCTGTTCCCCATCCTCAGGCAGGTCCGTGCAGTGCACTGCATTGTGTATGATGTCCTTGCCATAGAGAGCTCTAATAGAGTCTGGATACAACTGGCGGCATAGATCCTGGATAAATAAGATTTAATACTATTATTGAGATTATTGACCTCGCTCGAGACAGCTTCAACATACTTCAACGACAGTGTTGAGGTTGACACGTTGACGCGACACGATGAGGTCTAGTTCAGGCTTCTGGTTAATACACACTTTATTTATTACAACTTATTGGCTTATACTCGTATGTAGATAATCGACACCTTCAATCAACTTTTGTTGATTTCATAGAATCGAATATTGGAATTTCGGAAAGAAATCGAAATTTCAAGCACATAAAAGTAGGTACTTATGGAACGTAATGGTTAAGTCACTGTTACTGCCTAAAACTCATTATTTTTCTTACCGGATCTCTAGGTCCACATAATTTTCTAAATTCACATACAACATTTATTTTTGGATCAGTGCTTTTGACTTCTAATGCAACGCATTGCCCTTCGGCTAACTGTATGGACATCCCCTGAAAAAGCAAAATAAGAACCAAATTATAAACTGATGTCTAGACAGATCGGCATAGGTGGGTGCCGTACCTAAGTATGAATTTTACACAAAATTATTCTTCCCGGGAACCTCCATGTAAAAGTCAGATCAATGTCATTATCTATCTGTGTATCTATTCTATCACCTTTAAACGAGCTATTCTTGTATATAGGTATGTATATACTAGCTTTTGCCAGCGGCTTGGCCCGCGTGGAATTCGGTTATCGCGCGCTGTTGCTGTTCCCTCGGGAACTGCATTTTCCGGGATAAACAGTAGCCTATGTCACTCTCTGACCCACGAACTATCTCTATATGGCAAAAATCAAAAGTCCGTTTCGACATGAAAAACGGACAATCATAAAACACACACAAATACACAAACACACAATTTCGCATTTATAATATTGGTTGGGTATGTGGGGGTTTTCGGGGCCGACAAATCGATCTAGCTTTGTCTTATTGCTGGGAAAACGCTTATTATCGAGTTTTAGCTAGAGTTCTAGCCCGAGCAAAGTTCGGTCGCCCAGGTACTGTTATTTAAATAATAAATTTTATCTTATTCATCCATCATCATCATCCCCAGCCTATATACGTCCCACTGCTGGGCACAGGCCTCCTCTCAGAACAAGAGGGCTTGGGCCATAGTTTCCACGTGGGCCCAGTGCGGATTGGGAATTTCACACGCACCATTAAATTGCTTCGCAGGTTTGTGCAGGTTACCTCACGATGTTTTCCTTCACCACAAAGCTCGTGGTAAATTTCAAATGTAATTCCGCACATGAATTTCGAAAAACTCAGAGGTGCGAGCCGAGCCGGGGTTTGAACCCACGACCCTCTGTTTGAGAGGCGATAGGTCAAACCACTAGGCCACCACGGCTTTTATCTACGGCTTTAATATCTTATTAATCTAATTTAACTATACAATAAAGAATTAAGAAAACGTCCGAACCGTATATACCTCGTATTCCTGCAATACTCCTTTGTACACTTCGAAAAATTCTTGAGCATTGTGTATTTTGACTGAAAACATCGCCATCGCAGAAACATAGAACTTATCGGATGTAGCAATCTGCTCTAAGATAGCCCCTAAATTGCCGTCAATTATTGCGTGTGGTTTGATAATACAACATGTGCAATTTTTAAAGGTTGCTCTAAAAGGTATCATTGGAATTCCATTTTCATAGCCAAAGAACATTTCGAGTATCTGAAACGTAGATTATAAATCACTATAAAATCAATGTAACATCATAGTACATTTAGGAATCCTAATCAAATGAGCGATTACCTATTTCGGGGATCTCATGTGGGGGTTTTCGGAGGTGAGCAATCGATCTGAACTTATCTCTAGGAAAACGCGTTTTCGAGTTTTAGCCGCAGCAAAGCTCGGTCAGTACTGCAGGCAAAATGCAAGCCCGCGGGCACTGGGCCCATACCCCATAGGTAACGTAAAATTTATAAGAAATAGTAACTTAATTAAGTAAAACACTGCTGATCTGTAGGTATGTATGTGCAACATGATACAGGCTAGATATTTCAATTCAAATACATAGGAGCTATTCCGAAGTTCGAAAATCGAAGTTCGTATCGTACCGTCCCTCTCGCTCTCGTATTAAATAGTTTAAGTGTCAGAGGGACCGGACGACATGAACTTCGATTTTCGAATTTCGTAGTGAGTAGTGACCCTGCATGTGATTAAAATATTTTATACTAGGTACTGGCACAGATTACTAATATGTAGCTAGCTTAAGCTCACCTTTTGTGCGTCTCCATGAGTATTGCAGCCATGTGCAACGTTTTCGAGTTTATTTTTTCCATACAGTGCCCTCAGAGTCCCGGGCGCCGCGTCGGCAGGGTCGTTGGCGCCGAGACAGTTGCGCCACTTCTTCACAGCCTCTGGAGCCACTAGCTCCAATCCAATCACCTCTCCGCCAGTCACATAATCGATTATTATACTGCAGTAAAGTCATTTACTAAACAATAACGAACACTTACTAACATCAGCACTGTTTTTCAACAGACTTCAAAAAAGGAGGAGGAAGTAGGTATATCTAGACACGCGGTAGCGTGTCAAGCCAAATTCAAGCTAACAGAACTGCTGGCCAGTAGCACCGTGTGTATCTTACCCGAATCATTTGGAGCCACTTTTGACCTCCTCATAACTCAAAAACTATTTCACATAAACAATTTGGCTCATTTACTGAGACTTATGAGATACGTACGTGGTACTTAGTTAGATATTACCAAAGTCTAAGAACTTATCACAGTTACCATCCAAAAATCGACATTTTTATCACTGACTCACCTATAGATCAAAACTCTAACCCAGTTCCAGATGACCTAGAAAGTTCAAATTTGGCATCCAGATAGGTAGTTGGGTGAAGGAATAAATCAGAAACTAATATATTTTTATCATTTTATTATAATTTTTAAATTAAACTAGCCTGTTACCCGCGATTCCGTCCGCGTAGAATTCGGTTTTCACTATCCCGCTGGAACTATAAAATTTTCCGGGCTTTCATCATTCAATTTCATCTAAATCGGTTCAGCGGTTTAGACGTGATGAAGTAACAAACAAACATACTTACAAACTTTCGCATTTATTAAATTAGTGGGATTAGTGGGATTATTCCTGTACAAAAAGTAATGAAAACATAATGTGAAATGAGAGCCAAGTTCAATATAGATAGAAACTAGCCATAATCGAACATATGGCTCTTTCTTCCATGACTGTTTCAGTTGGTACTTAATAAATTCGTACCTATATGAGAACTAGCGCCTTAACTGAATAAACAAAATACCATGAAATAAAATTAACAAAATACCTATGGAACCGTCTACAAAAACCTTGAATATAATTTTCTACTAGTTTGAAGTCGGTGCCTATCAGCACGAGCCAGCAGGATTGATTGAAGCCCAATACAATACCTACTTATATGTAGGTGAGGTAGACGATTAATAGTTCCACTCCTGCTGGCTCGGTCTGAGGCATCGCCTCCAAACTAGTAGAAAATTATTTTCAAGGTTATGTGATCAGTTCCATTTTTTGTTAAAATAAATTACACTCACGGCATCATGTTGCTTCCAGAAACACTCTTATAAAGTTCCTTGGCAAATTCGTTGCTTATCTTGCAGTTTTTCATGCGAACTATACGAAAACCTTGTTTCATTATAAACGTTATATATTTTCCGTGCTCGCTCGGGTGGCAAGGCTTGATCAAAGCGAAGGTGCTGTTCATAAAGACAAAAATAATTGTTGGCAAAAGAACACTATGTGAAAGTTTAAATTCGAAGTTTTTACGAATTATTAGATCGAGCTATTGGGTTTGACCAGACAATACCCTCGGTACCTATACTTAACTACTGCCTTTTAAGGAGTATCGTGCAGTAACTCATGGTAACTGAGGCAATTTACAAATTCAAGTGAAAAAGAAAAATAAAAACTCTCACTCGACTTGTACCTACTTGGCGATCAAACTAAGAATCTCCGCCCAATTGCAAAACATTACAAGCAAATAGTACCAATCAGTGAATTTCAATGTAAAATCGCTAATACTACTTATTACTTTGTAATTTGTTATGCAATTGGACCCTCGTTAGGTGTCAGTGGCATTTAACTGTATTAAGTACCTATGGAAAACGTTCGATCGAAGACACCCAGAAAAAAAAACAAAATTGTAACTACCTCTCTGATTTATTGAACAAAATTTTCTTTGTTAGTGGTGCGCAGTCCTTTATGTAAAGCAGCTTAGCGAATATGTTGACGATGTTGCCGACCTGCAGCATCTGTAGCGTGAGTGGCGGGATTTGCGTGCGCCGGAGCAGGTTTTTGCCCTTTGTCGTATCAATTACTTGTATAGAGTTGTCGAAGGGAAAGAAGTGAAGAACTAAATCTACTATCGCGTCCGCTTCTTCGTTATACATTTCACACAGGAAAGTATATTTATCAAAATAATCGTACACCTGCAAGCCAAGTGAAATAGTCTAAAATGTATGTATGTAGATGGAGTATAAAAACCTAAGGTATTCGTATTTTTAACTAGTCTAAGGTTTAATATTTTTTAATTTTTGGTCAGGTTATATAACTTAATACCTACTCTTAGATAGAGTAGCAAGTAGCAAGCATTCAATAAAAGTATTGCGCCCTATATCCTACTCGTGCCTTTCGCTGTAAATTCAATTTTTCCTATTCTTGCATTGCAATCCTCTGGTTACGCGTACAAAAAGTATGTTAGCTTTTTGTTGCTTTCACACTAAGCTAACTGCTTTTATATTAGACTTATCCCATTACATTACACTAATTTTATAAATTTTATTGTAAGTCCTCATACGTGATGGGGTAGTAGACCCCAGCCGCCATCTAGTTGTCACATAGAACAGTCGTCTTTACTGTAATAGTACATTGTGTCTTAAGGGCGGTAAATAAGGAATTACGAACGAGAGTATTACAATCCCGAATTCGAGCACTGAGGGCTTTAATGAGTCGATGTTCGTAATTCTAGCTAGTTACACTTAAACATAAACATTTGAAAAAATTCAGAATGGTAGTAAGTATAATTATCAAACTTTCTATGAAAACTATAACGGCTAAGTTTGCTTGAGAATTATTAGTAGTTTAAGAGTAAATAGCAGCCTAAGGTATAAAATATACCTAAACTTCGAAGATTCCGTATAAAATACGAAATCCTTAGAAAAATATTAATACTTCATTTTTCGTAATGGCTACTGAACCCTATTTTGGGCGTGTCCGACACGCTCTTGTTTGATAGTGAACTCGTATGAAGTTTGAAACATGTTAGTATCATGTATGGCGGTGGACGTGATGGTGATAATTGAGGCAGTATGATATGATGTTCATTGTGAAAGTACATAGTTGGTTGGTGGATCGGGTTTTTCCATGAAAACATAGATTTGGGCGCGCAGAAGTAGGTACTTAGCTGCAATGTCTCGCTCACACAAGAGTGTGAGTTTCAGTCGGGGAGTAGCAATAACTTGCTTTAGTTCATAAATATAATTGGTAAATAAACTAATTAATTATTTTTGGTGTCTAAAATAACACTACTAAATAAAAATTAACAATGAAATCAAACGTACCATTTTGTAAACACAGTATAAATAAAACGTACTAACAAAAGTTACTAAATGATCCAAACGCTTACTTAAATTAGTAAACTAGTAGCAAATAATAATAATCATAGCAAATATAATTCAAAAATAAAATGTTCAAAACATGAGTTAGTATGAGTAAGTTGATGATGAACTATATTGTTTTTCGTGAATGAAGACTTGAAACAAGGCAGTCAATTTGACATCCATCACACACAGGTTGGTTGGTTTTTTAGAAAAATATGGCTCTGTCCATTGGAGGACAATTTTGCCAGTGTACCCGTTGCACGGTAAAAAAATTCTATAAAACGAAATATGAGAGGTAATGGTGGATGAACGATGACAGCGCGAATCCCTGAGTCACACAGGTATTTCAGACTCATCAGACTATGAGATGCTATCAGTTTGGCTGATTGAATTTCGCGCTAATATTTATGCTTCACAGAGACGGTCCAGCAGCTGGGCTACTACGAAACTCGAAGTTCGTGTCGTGCGGTCCCTCTGACACATACTATTTAATACGAGAGTGAGAGGGACGGTATAATACGAACTTCGAGTTTTGAGTTTCGTAGTAGCCCAGCAGTGCTAGCTCGCTTTATTGTTGGTTTTTTCTGTATAGCAACCCTGATTTCTAATGTCATTGTCATGTCATGTCAGTTCGATTGGATTGGATAGCTAGCTACATATTAGTAATCTGTGGATTGGATAAAAGGATTTGGATTGGATGGAACTTGTGTCCTTTCCTTGTGTCAAATCAATCAATCAAAGCAGTCAAAAAAAAAAACCATGTTTGTTTTGTAGATAAGCGTCGCTAACGTTTATTTAAGTTTACTTTCGAAATGAATTTTATGTTTTGATCCTCTCAACATAATTAGTGATGGTTGGTAATGTGGAGTCTGGCTAAGCTCTCTAATTTAGAGTCTAAATGGAATATTATTCATTATTAATGATTTCTCATATTGCAGGAGGGAGCTTACAAAGATAAATACTCTTTTATCGGCGAATGGTACGACAACCAAGCGAGTCTTATTCGCCGATATAATGTATTTTATTATCCAACTGATGATACAGTAGAAATGTATGACTTAAAAACTCGTAAGACTTTTGTCCGAAGAGTTAAAGTAAATGGTATCACTTTGGACAAATTCTACATCGGTTGCACACTGTACATTTTGGGACGGCTCATTAAAATAGTAGATTTTGCGTGCGAAGACACTAGGAAAAAATTACACAAGGATATGCAAGTGTAAGTTCTGCTGTGCAGTAAATTGAAACAATATGTTTATACCTATTCATATTACAATTTGTTACTGCTACAATTTCTGGGATTTATTCATCCTTTAGAGCTGTGCTTTATATAAGTGCTGTAGAAAAAGAAAGTAAACCTCTTGTTGCTGTTAATCTCATTGAGACATTTCTATTGATGTTACAGCTATGATCAAAGGAACATTCCAATCTGTCTTTTATCACCAGTTATAAAAAATACTTGGTCAGAGCTTGTATTGTTTTATATCTAGTAATATTTTGTAAATTTTCACACTAAGTTTCAATGTTATTTGAAATAATTAATATAGGTAAAATATCTTTCCTTAAATTAATGTACCTACACTAATTTTTTTTTTTCAGAACATTTGCTATGATCAAACCTCTGCCAACCAACATAGCTGGAAAGATTCTTACTCATTTCTACAACCATGGTCTCCGCATCTCTAGAATGAAAAAAGCAAGACTTACTGCTGAAGATATTAATGTTATATACAGAGCTCAAGCCAATGATGCTACATTCCCGTCAGTATTGTCATTTTGTCAACTATTTGAAAAACATAGTAGTGCAGGAAAAATAGTATAATTTGGTGGCAAAATATGTATATCAATAAAACTTTGTTTATAACTTTATCTTGGCACTAGAAATGAGGATCTGCCGAGTTTTACTAAAATTTAGGCATCCTACCCCCTCCCAGGGGGAATGGGAAGGGGGCAAGGCTTCAAAAATGCAATTTTTACAAATTAGGCGAGTGAGGTGTTATTTTCTATGTATTTTTTGGTGCTGAATTGAATATAAATCGAATAGAGATAAAAGGTTTTTGTTGAAAACATACAACAGTCTAAAAACCCTTACCAACAATAGTTTCTCAAGATGTGGACGTGATGGTAATACTGATTGCTCTCAGTGATCTTGAGAAGCCTATATTGTTGCTTAATCCCAAAATTGGTTGAGTTAAAAGAAAAATATTTCTTAAACAAAAACTTCATATCTGGCAAAATATTGATCCTATACATTGGGTATGGTCTCTTTCGATTCAACACCTAAATTTTGTTAGGACTCTGCAGATCCTCATTTCTAGTGCCAAGATAAAGTTATAAACAAAGTTTCATTGATGTACACATTTTGCCACCAAACTGTAGTGTTAAGTCCTACTTTACCTGTACTATAGCATCACTTTATAATCAAACTAACTTTTAAATAAAAAAATATATATATCATGGTCTTCATTTACATTGCACCACTACACTGTAAGAACACACACAAATTACACAAACACAATTATCACCATCACCACACTACTGACATGTTTTGAACTCAACCAGAGCTCATCTTCAGAGCAACACAACAGTTCACCATGCTACCAGATGTTAGACTAACAAATGAAAACAAACATTTAAATTTGTAGTTTAAATCCCCAAGTAGTGTTTAAATCCCCAAGTAGTAGGCACGCTGTTTTTTAACTCGATACCTACTCTTTGGCTAATGTCAATCATTTGTGCCCCGAAAGTCCCGGGGTATTTTAATCAGTTAGTAAAAATTGTCACATTAAGGGGCTGTTTCATCATCCATTGATTAGCGTTAACCGCAGGTTAAATGTGATGCCGTCTCCGTCTATTCGAACAAAACAAATAGAGACGGCATCACACCTAACCACCAGTTAACACTAATTAATGGATAGTGAAACAGCTCTTAAATAATAAATGTCTTTAAGTGTGGCTGTTAGATTGTATAATCTTCAATACTTGGTAAAAAAATAAGAATCACATATTTATTTACAGGTTTCTGCTGGAGTATCTGACTGGGCAGCTAGTCTATGGAATGGAGCTGGTTGGTAAAGATGCAGTGTCTGCTTGTATACAGTGCCTCGGCGACCGGGACCCGTTGAAGGCGGCACCTGGCACCATCAGAGCCTTGTATGGGACAGATCCAGTTAGAAACTGTGTGCATGCATCTTCAAGTGCAGATGCTGCTTTGGTGGTATGCATCATAAGAATATTTATCATAAAATTCATTGATTTTGATTGATGATGCTGACTATGAGGAAAAAAACAAATGATCTTGTACAAACCTCTATTACCCCATTTTCTTGAAAGAGAAAAACAAAAAAAAAATTAAAATAATGGGACATGCCTGTCAAAAATACGCATTGTGATGCTTGGACACACGGTGTCATACGGTTAGTTAAATTGATTACAAACCATGCCTTATTGTGTAAATATGAATAGCATGATGTTGGAGGAAAATATATTAAACTGAGGTATTAAATTGAGAATGAAAATATATATATAATTATTGATAATATATTAAATTAAGGTATTTCATGGTTCTCAGGGTCAGGTATACAGGGTATGCTTGCTGCTAATCGGCGTCTCTATGCCTCGTACTTATGTGTATATAAATCCGTCCTGTCGTTTGAGCGTGAAAGGGTACCTAATGCACACAAACTTTCGCATTTAAAATGCGCGCAACGCCCACTAGTACCTGCCGCCCCGATCGCCCTCTCGCCCACCACCCCACTATGGCTGCATTACCACCAGAGATTTACCTATCTTCGCTCTGCTGCACTAAAGCTGCGCTGAGCGAGAATAGATAAACGAAAAGTTTCTAATTGGTTCATGACAATCACATTCCTCGCACATTTGTACCGGAAACGCGGCTTAAAGCCGGCACTGCTGTTACCCAGGACACGGAATACTTCTTCCCCCCGCCGCCGCTGCGCTCCTCGCGCCTGCGCCTGACGGCCACGCTGTCCAACTGCACGCTGTGCATAGTGAAGCCGCACGCCGTGCGCGAGGGCAAGCTGGGCGCCGCGCTGGAGGCCATCCACGACGCCGGCTTCAACGTCACCGCGCTCAACATGATCGTCGTGGAGAACGTCAACGCGGCCGAGTTCTATGAGGTCTACAAGGGAATCGTGCCCGAGTACAAGGTACATTTTAATGAGCGCTATCGCGAATGAATTCGCCGCTAGAGGCGCTAGTGTAGCGTGAGGTCGCAAGCAGAATGAATACAAGCAGATTGAATAAAATGAATGAGTGAATGTCAAAATCCCGCTGTCATTAACATGACATGTTCCTGTGTGCGTAACCTCAACTCTGGCGGCACTACCTATACTAGCTTTTCCCCGCGACTTTATCTGTTCTGAATTCGTTGTATCACTGTTCCGCGGAAATAATGCAATTTTCCGGGATAAAACCCTACTAACTATCCTACCCTACTATCCTATACCTTTCTCAGGGACTCATCAAACTTTGTAGGTACCATTAAAATTTAACAGTATAAGTGTGAATAGGCAACAGACAGACAGACCGACAGACAGTTACTTTTGGTTTTATAATATTATTAAGGATTAATAATTTGGCTTCTAGTAAAAAAGCTGGCTAAGTGCGAGTTGAGTTCGCGCAACGAGGGTTCCGTACAGTCAATGAGGAGGGTTCCATTGTTGCAAGTTTTCCAAAAGCGTATTCTTACACAGTTGATTGTCATAATATGAAATTTGACAAGGGCTTACAACATAACTAAAGGTAGAATCCAGAATCCATTGATTCACTTTTTGAATATCAGTTTATTTTTAACTAGCTTTTGCGCGCGGCATCTCCCTCGTGGACATCGGTTATCGCGCGCTGTTCCCTCGGGAACTGCGTATATTTTCGGGATAAAAAGTGGCCGGTGTCAATCTCGGGCCCATAAACTATCTCTAAGCCAAAAATCACGTCGATCTGTCGCTCCGTTTCGACGTGAAAGACGGACAAACATACAAACATACAAACACACTTTGGCATTTATAATATTAGTATGGATACTTACTAAAATTGTATAAATACGATTGTATTTTTGTATATTTTTCGAAACCCACAGTGTAAAAATTCGACTTGCACTTAGCCAGCTTTTTTAATACAAACCAAATTCTGAAAGAGAGCGAAAAGTAACTTACATGCAAACACTTCCATGAAATTTTATTTGACGCAACAAAAGCCATTCTTGGTTGTAAATTTATTCAATCGATAGTCCTATTAAAGAAAATTTGTGCAAAAAAATTTATGAGAAAATGACCTGTCCTAGATGACGGAAATTACGAATGCTATAATGTAATGATGCATAAAGTATCTTATTTAGAAATATTTATTTATTTTCCTTTTTTCAGCTTCCTTGTCTAGTTATAGATACATTACACAATACTGTTTTTACCCGACTGCCCGAAGGAGGGTTATGTTTTTCGAGCGATGTAAGTATGTATGTTATGTATGTATGTATGTATGTATGTGGGTATGTACGTCCATTTCTTTGGTCCTCGCTGCAGCCTAAACGGCTAGACGGATTTTAACATATGAGGTATCATTGGATTCGTTATAACTGTCGGAGTGACAAAATAAAAGCTAATAAGTAGCCCATTCTAAATATATATGGGTTATAATACTTTTAATCTGCCGTTATCACATAAATATAAAAAAGTGTAAAATACGAAAATCCGACTGCCAAAACTAAAAGGAAGAAATTAAGCCTAGAACCCTGAATAACCCTGAAACCCTGGAACCCTGGAATTAAGTCTAGAACTCTGTTAAGTAGCTAATTTAAAGTTCAACAGTCGGGGCCCGCGGACCCGTTTAAATAGACGCTCAAGAACTCTTAGTAATGGGTCCCGACTGTTGAACTTTAAATTAGCTACTTAACAGTTCTAGACCGCACTAGTCTTGTTGTTGTTACTTTAAAAAAATATGGCTCTGTCCATCGGAGGACAATTTTGCCAGTGTCTAGTAGTTTTTGCCGTTGTACGGTAAAAAAATTCTAGAAAACGAAATATGAGAGGTAATGGTGGATGAACGATGATTATGATTCAAGTTATTCCGCAAAAAAAAATCCGCACTAGTCTTATTTTCTTCCTTTTAGTTTTGGCAGTCGGGGGTTTTTTTTTTTAATTTAATGTTTTATTGATCAAGTTTTTCATGCTAGGTAGGTATAACCCATTGTTAAAAAACTTTCCAGATTGTATGATTGTTATTATGTTTTACAGGGAATGGTAGAAGAGTTAGCGAGTGGGCCCTGCGTTGCCATGGAGCTGCAAATACAAAACAAAACATTAAACACGGCTGTAGAGTTCAGGAAACTAGTTGGCCCGTCGGATCCGGTATGCATCTACACTATTTAATGATTTATTTCTAATAATGGTTCTCGAATGGTCAGTTAACAGAGTTGGCGACTGAGCTAGTCTTTAGGGTCCTTACCTTGCTTGGCAGGCACGGAAGCCTTATAGGATCACTTTGTTGTCCGTCTGTCTTTCCGTTTGTTAAACCCTTTTTCCCAGAAACGCATGGAGTTATCACACGTTGAAATTAATAACAAATACTCAGGTCTGCGGCTCGCACCTCAAGTTTTTTCGAAATTCATGTGCCAATATATATACCACGAGCTTATTACAGTGAAGGAAAGCATCGTGAGGAAACCTATACAAACCTGCGAAGCAATTCAATGGTGTGTGTGAAGTTACCAATCCGCACTGAGCCCGCGTGGGAACTTCGGCCCAAACCTTCTCATTCTGAGAGGAGGCCTGTGCCCAGCAGTGGGTCGTATATAGGCTGGGATGATGACTCAGATCTGCTACTCCTTGATTGACGCATTGAAAAAAATCCAACTTCTAAGTCAACGCAATGAGGGCTATCGCGTATGAATTCGCCGCTGGAGGCGCTAGTGTAGCTTGAGGTCTCCGAAATGTCAAATCTCATAGTTTTTGGGTTAGCTACGCGGGTTTATTTATAATTAGAATAATTTTGTGAATATTTTGCATTACCTGAAATTAATTATGGCAATTATGTGTTACGTTACGGGGCAATGAATATTGTGTTTTGAGACAGTTTTGTCTTTCGGAAACTTTTGTCCTCCCTTTTTTTCTGATCAAAACGGGACGGACGGACGGACGGATAGATGGATGGATGGATGTATGGATGAAATGTTTCCTCACATTTTTTGATAAAAGCACTATACAGACCTCGGCCAAAACAGGGATTGCTGGACTCGTTTTATCCGTCTACCCCGAACTCGTCCATCAATCCCTTACTTCATGGCCTCTGCAGTAATGTACTATTAACAAGCAATAACATTTTTTTTCCAGGAAATAGCAAGATTGCTGCGGCCTCACACGCTCCGGGCGAAGCTGGGAAATACTAAAGTCCAAAATGCGATCCACTGTAGCGACCTCGCAGAGGACGGGCTGCTGGAAGTCGAGTATTTCTTCAAGATCCTAGATTTATGAAAAAAAGACTGCAACTTTTTACACTTATACGCTTATTACTGTTTACTTAAATGTTTGGAAATGGCACAGAGTGATTGAGTGCGGTGATTTTGTCTGCTAGAAATGTCAAGCTTTTTATATGTTACAATGGCATTTTCCATTCTCGAGTTGTATGAATTGTATGAATATATGTTCTATGAAATGATTGATGTGTTGTTTCATTTTGTAATGTTACTAAGCAAACCATTGTCATCAAAGCTCTCCCATAATAATGGTCTCTTTTTTTAGGGTTCCGTACCTGTAGGGTCCAAAGGTTCGTAGTCTGTCAAACAGGCCCGATGATTAGCTGTACAGTCTTCAAACTTAACAAAACATGAGAATCTTGTTGCTCCAAAGTCATATAAATTATACATACATAGCATTAGCATACATAGTCTTGTCATCTAAAGGGGGGGCAAGAAAAAAATTTTTACCTCCCCCATTGAGTAAGGATTTGGCGATAATATGTATATACCTATGATGTATATGTACAAGAATTGCTCGTTTAAAGATATTAGATAGATAGACATAGATTATGTAAGGAACCTTCGGTGCTCGAGTCCGACTCGCACATGGCCGGTTTTTTAATTCTTTTTTGTTGCATGATAATAGAGCGGAAAACGAGTAAGAAGATTACTTGGATGGTAAGTAGGCATCCCTACATAGACACCTCAGCCTAAGGGCGTAGTAATTTATAACTTAGAAAACTCTATAACTACGAAATTTAACCAATATTTTGGTCAGTTTTGATATCGATAAACTGGTGCGCGGATACTTTCTATTTCATTTCCATGAAACGCGCGTGCAAACACAGGTCAAAGTAAACTCGGGTTCTCCGCAAAATCTAACGGAGGCGGATGCGACGCGACGGCCGAGGTATAGGTACAAAATCTTATGGAAGTGCCGCAGTTACGGAGCCTCCGTATCTCCGTCGGAGGTGGAGGTGAAGTTCCGTTACAACCTTAGTAAATAAAGAAGAATGGACGGCGGGAAGCAACTTTGTCAAATAAGTACGCAGTACCTACTTATGCATTGTATTAAGACTGAAAATGTATCCTTGAATGGAAGGCAACCTGTTAATGTTAAATTAAAACTGAAGGTGGTACTCGAAGACATTGTTTCTGCGACTCTTCTATATTTAGTCGTAGGTATCCACTTCACGGTAGTTCGTGTACGCAGGCTCACGTATACGTATTGGCTCACGCACAAGGATCGTGGAGAGGAGCGCGAGGGCCCGACGTCACTTCCGGTTTGTCGCAAGGATCATTCGATCAGTGCCCGTTCTGGACTCGATGTGCGTCAATTGATATTACCTATTTACATTTACAAGCAGGTACTTTTAGTTAAGATTGGTTTTGGAGTCTTTTTTTTCTATTTTTTATTTCAACTTCAAATTTTGTTACTTTTACGGTCATCCCATAAAATCCATATCGAAAATACAAACTGAAACATAGATGCACAGAAAAACCAGAAAAAGAGACCAGCGCTGGGAATCGAACCCAGGTCCTCAGCATTCCGTGCTGCGTGCTATACCAGTGCGTGCGTGTGCCTGTTTCAATTTGTATTTTCGATATGGATTTTACGGGAAGACCGTAAAAGTAACAAAATTTGGAGTTGGAAATAAGAAAACAAACAAGATGAGATATGTAGTGCATAGGAGAAATTTGTGTCTGTAGTCCTGTCCAGTGGTGGTGTAGAGGTATAGCACGCAGCACAGGACAGCAGCAGTAGGACTAAAAAAAAAAACTAATAAGAAAAATAATAAAAAACATGGCACAAACAGAGCGGCAGAAACAAACAAATGAAGGCTGCTTGAGACTACACGCACAAAACTTTGCTTACTTTTTCATTTAAGTCACGTACTATGTGAATTCACACGTCAGAGTTTTTAAACTCAAAAATGTGTCCATGTCAATTTGCATAAAAATAAAAATACACGCACGGAGATGAGGATTTATTTCTAATCTAACCAATAATAACATGTTTTGCCTTTGTCGTCGTAGTGCGACGTGACTCCCGCAACAGCGTTCGGCCGAAAAGGATTTTTCTTTTAGAAAATTATTTTCTTGCGGCTGCCAAACGGTTGGCGTTCTGCCTTCTGCAGAATCAACCACAACCCTGTCATCGTAACTGACATTGGCCCAAGCCTTAAGACCGTCATTAAGGGGAATAACAGTAATAGATGAGGATTCTTAACAGTTAGTTTACTTGAAACCGTGGTAGCCTAGTGGTTAGATCTGTGGCCTCGGAGAGAGCACCGTGGGAAACTCGGGCTCTCACATCCGAATTTTTCAGTATTCATGAGCAACTTTTTATTTTAAATTTACCACGACCTTAAACACACCTGAGAAACAATTTAATGCTGTGCGTGAAGTTCCCAATCTCCCTGGGCCAGTGTAGGAACTACAGCCTAAGCTAATCTTACTGTGAGAGGAGGTGCGTGTCCAGTAGTGGGACGAATATAGTTCGAGACGATTACTTCAAGTTCAAGCATTGTAATGGAGTAGGGGGGCTGCAATCTGCCCTAGGCTTAGGGCAGCCATGCCTGTCGAGGATTAAAGGGCTTGCTTTTACCTACATGCATTTTATAGTAAGTAGGTAGGATTAGTCTATCCCTAACGTATTGGTCTTCGGACGTCAGTTTCTCCATTAAGATCATTTCCATAATAACAGGACATGACGCAGCGGCGGCTGCCGAGAAACATTGCCGCCGACATATCCTAAAGTATCTTGCACTCGTTGCATAAGTATAATACCTACTTACTTACCTTTGTAACGTGTTCTTAGAGGCAACTTGACGTTCCATATTTGAAAAAAATATTTAGTAAATTCTAAATCAATCTAAATGATCTACTTGTCTAGATTAATTGTGTTTCGTACACTTTGCTAATCTCGGCAGTAAGTACCTACCGAAATTCGTTAGATGCTTGTTACAAAAGAAATACTATGCGGTGTTAAACTATTAGAGGTGGTGCTAGATTCACGACTTGGTGATTTGTGAAAATTAGGCGAGTACGAGTACCTAGTGAGAGCGCGGGAAGGGTCCCGGGGATCATGACCCCCAAAATCTCAGGCTACGATCGATTTCTGTTTTGAATACAAAAAGACTCCAACAACCAATCTTAATGAGGGCTATCGCGTATGAATTCGCCACTAGAGGCGCTAGTGAAGCGTGAGGTCTCCGAAATGTCAAATCTCATAGTTTTTGGGTGAGCTACGCGGGTTTATTTATAATTAGAATAATTTTGTGAATATTTTGCAATATCTGAAATTAATTATGGCAAATATGCGTTCCGGGGCAATGAATGTCTGTGTTTTGAGACAGTTTTGTCTTTCGGAAACCTTTTTCCTCCCTTTTTTCCGAACAAAATGGGGACTATGCAACACTGTGGCATGCTCGATATTTTTATGGTACGGTTTTAAGGTGTATTAAATATGATTTTAATCTAAACTTTGTCTTCACGCCCGTAATAACAGACTGAAAGCCATACTTAAAAACCTCACGCAAAAGCGCGCCATCTAGTGAGACAAAAAACGATACCCCTCATTTGATTGCATAATATCGACAACTCTTGTCCGGGTGAGTATTGGTGGTCTTGGTCGTGACTTCTACGTAAATGATTAGTAGCACCAAATTTGCACGTTATCAGATTATTATAAGTATGTGTTTACCCATATGTGTATTACGTTTGCTATTAAAAGAGCGACTAGTGATTCAGGGCCATCTTGTTTTATTTGCGTCTTCGCCTAAAAAGAAATTGACATAAATAAATGGAAACGGTTTAAGCGTAGCGGTGGTTATCGAAGAAGAGTTAAAAAGTCGTGCTTGGAAATTAAACTTGGATCGGGATCGAAGTGCGGCTTAGTGTCATGTTTGTACAAAAGTGAGAAAGGCAATAATTGCGATGGTTCCGTACAACGAAAAATAGGTTTACCTAGTATTAAGCTATTGTGAAGATGATTCTGAAAATTATGAGAATGTCGACGAAAATTCTAGTGGTGGCGAAAGAGAAACGCAATTTTCCACCCGGCTATCTACCCATGAAAATTTTACTTTCCGAATAGGAGAGATGAAATAGTAGATTGATAACCAAGGGTGGAAAGTGACCTATTTCAGCCGAGATAGCGCCAATAGTTTGAGGGGAAATGGGTAATTTCACCCGAGTTAGACACTCTACTTTTCATTTCGACTGTGGGGAAAGCAAAATAAATACTACAAAAAAATTAGAATAATACTAAATTTAATTTACTTATATCCAACCTCCAACGGTACCTTTTCGACCTGGCCACTTGCCACGGCCGACTATAAAAAAGCTTATATACAAAACTCGAGGTTGAACGCCGAACGAAGAAGTACCTTTATAACTTATTTATATATTCCATCTCTTTCTTTCACATTTTACGAATGACTTCTATCTCTTTCGTAACCTAACTAAAGAAAGAGATGGAATATGTTCGTGACGTAATCAAGTGTAATAAAGTAATTGTTAAAACTTTCATTTTTTATTGAAGCACGTATTAGATTTGTGGCATCTCGAGTTACAGAGCACGTTATTTTTTTACAAGCACAACGGCTTGTTTTGTATGTACTTTGGATGACCTCCAAATATAGATAACTTGCCTGAAATTTCACGCAAAGTCAACGTAATCGGTGGGACGGATTTAGTAAAGGTAGTCGTAGCCACTTGGAGAGCATTTCTCGTAAGCCAATCTTTTATAATTTTCGCAGCTGTACCAATTTGGTATAAATTATTTTTTATGCTTAAAACAATGCCCATGATATTATTTCTGTGACTTGATAAAAACTATGCGTGTTAAGTAAAATGTTCAAATTGAATTGACTTAAATGATTCGTTTTATTTTTTCCCTAGAAAAGCGCAGGGATTTGATCAAATTGCTAAGGGAAATGAATAAATCCATCGGCCATTGCTATAATTCTATCATTCCCCTAAAACGGCTCGGAGACTTGACAAATCACTGAATCCCGCGAGGGAAATGATACAACGCGATGTTTTTTTATCATCTCCCGGGACTTGATCAGATCCCTAAAGAATTTGATCAAATCCCTGTTTTTTTATTCTGGACTCTGGAACAACCAGTAACCGACCGCACTGTCGTAATTTGGCGGTAAAGAAAACTCTTTCATTTTTTTAAATTAATTGATGCTAATTAAAAATATGATATTTTTTCTGTTAATTAGAAAAGTTATGCCTATCGATAAAAAAAGTTTCAAGCGTTTCTAAAATGTTCATCCATTCCCCATTGAGTTACGTCAATGACTGCCACTGTGTGGCATGGCCATCTAGATGCACGCCGTGACCAAGGAGCTTATATACAACACTGGAGGTTGATGAAATTTGATCTTTATTATGTCACGAACATATTCCATCTCTTTCTTTAGTTAGGTTACGAAAGAGATGGAAGTTATTCGTGAAATGTGAAAGAAAGAGATGGAATATATAAATAAGTAATAAAGGTCAACCTTCTTCGTTCGGCGTTCAACCTCCAGTTTTGTATATATAAGCTTCTTGGTCGTGACCAACTCGATTTTTTTTGGGTGACATCTATTTGGCATATTTTTTAATGTCCGAAACTTATTACGCATAACAGGTTTCGCATAATTTATTTACGCCGAATCTTAAACTTGCCGAAACTTAGTTCGGCATAATTCTGTATAGGTACGCCGAAAAATGGTTGA
The DNA here is from genome assembly GCF_025370935.1 of Choristoneura fumiferana. Taxonomy (NCBI): domain Eukaryota; kingdom Metazoa; phylum Arthropoda; class Insecta; order Lepidoptera; family Tortricidae; genus Choristoneura; species Choristoneura fumiferana. The sequence continues at coordinate 15,043,700 of NC_133489.1, read as the reverse complement.
CCTGAATTTATTTTAGCATAATATTAACATGGCCGAATTTTATTATACATAATCTTGTTTAGCATATATGTAATTTAGCCGAATTTTGATAGGCCAAAATCCTGTCCAAATCTATGTCCGCAACAAAATTACTAGAAAAATAGGTTATTAAGATTAGAATTGTATTTGTAATAGAACGAACAGCCACCAGTAAAAGAGGCATGGGCATAAAGAAGGGGGACGGAGGGGCGAAGCCCCCCGCAAGGGGCTAGGGGGGAAGCCCCCCGCATGTAAAAAACAAACATAATTCTAAAAAGGTTTTAGAAAAAAAAAAATTGATCCATGGATAGGCGAAACAGGAAAGGGGGCTCGGGGGGCGGAGCCCCCGCAATAATGAAAACCCAGGTAAGTGCTTGCTCAATTATAGGTTAGGTTAGGTTAGTATTTTGTCAAGGCGCGAAGCGCCTTAATTAGGCTGAATAGGAGCTCCGCAAAGCGGAGCTCCATCGACTTCGCCTCAGAGTCGTTAAATTCATATGAATATTTGCTTTCCAGACATAAAATTGGTGGCTACAATATTCGTAATAACAATTTTATACCTATAATACATTCATCAAAACAATGTTATGTGTAAATATGTTTAACCTGGATAGGTTTGTTATTATGTCCCTCAGATTAAAAATAGAAGCCGGAGCTTCGTCGACTTTGTCACAGACTTGCCATCATCATCATCATCATCATCATCAGCCTATAGCAGTCCACTGCTGGACATGAACCGCTAGACGCATCCAGCTTCTACCAGCAGCCTTTCGAAAATCGTCACTCCACCTGGCCGGAGGGCGTCCTACACTACGTTTGTCAAGACTCGGTCTCCACTTAAGAACTCGTTCACTCCAGCGGTAAAGCGGTACAGTCATGTCCCCGCTTTATAAAAATACTACCACCCACTAGTTACTTCTTTCCAGAGAAGTAGATTGGATTAGGTTAGTAAGCTTAGGTAATAAAAAAGTTTTATTTAATAATCATAGTTAAGCATAGGCAAAGTTACATTAAGTATGCGAAAGTAACTAACTAATTTATGCGTAAGTAATTTTCTGCCTAAACAATATTCGGAATTCACAAATTATGCGTAAAGCTCATTCGGCGTACATTGGTTATATGTAAGAGAATTCTGCGTAAACTGTTATGCGAAAACAGTTTCGGCATAAATACTAGTAAACAGATTATGCAAAATAGAATTTACCTATGACATAAAAAAATATGCGTAAACAAGGGGAACCGACTTACACATTCACAGAGACACGAATCTCCTTTGACGTTGGTGGACGATTTACAGGTCTAATTTGTTTGCAAATTAACTATGAATAAAAACTTAAACTTTGGGCCAACCAGATCTAAACTTTATTGTAGCCATGAACGTAGACACACACTGCGTAAGTTCACCCCACATGACTCTACCTACTTAGCGGTAGGTAGTGCGCGCAGCCCACTCTGCCTCCGCCGATGACTTGCGCTCGCACTTCGCTGCCACTATCGTATGATTGATCTTTTGTAGTCGTGTTGTGTAAAGTAGATAATTCACTGGATGATAGATAAATAATCTGCCTTTACATAGGCACCTTATTTGCATATACACGCCTGCGAAACTCGATTTCTGCCTTCGTCCGGGTTTGAACCGTTTGTGACCTAGTCCTTTCAGGTTGGCAGTTGTTATTAACGGTTTTTAGAATCATTAGGCATTAATAAACATCCAGCCCTAGGAGTAAATTTATGGATCTATGCAGATTTAACCAAGAAAGAAACATACCTAATAGAACGAAGGGTAAGTAACTCTAAATATATTGCATAATGAATGACTTTGCATTTTGTGCTGTATGCTGTTAACTTTTGTTTAAGGTAACTTAGATTGACTTTAATTAATAGTGTTGTTTATAATGTAAAGGTTTAATTTTAAGGTTGTCCACTAGCCAACAGATAAGTACGCACGCGGGTTGGCTGCAAATTGCTAATGACGTAGAAGACCATCTTCGATTGCCATACAACCATTGTCAATAGGCACTTGTTTCTAGCATATGAGCTATGGTAACTATACCGTACCGACAATATGCATAATGTTAGGTATCTACAGTAATTAGTGTTTACAAATGAAAAATAAAGCGGATTGATCTGTTCGATAAGAAGAAGTCAAACTGCTCTGCTGCTGTTGATAGGGACTTTATACATCCCCATGCTGTATAATAATTTTATTATTAACTCAGGGACTTTATACATCCCCTTGTTATGTTTAAGGCTGTATATTGTTAAGCTTATGGATTTTAAACTTTTATATTTTTAGTTTAAATTCTAGTCACAGGCTCGCGACGTCGAAGTTCCCAAGACGATCCCATAGAGCTTATGGGAACGGAAGCAATGCCATGCCCTCGGTACCGCTCTGCTTTCAGAGCATGACATGAGTGCGTGTGAGCTAACTTTGGGGGCGGCAGACGTGAACTTGCCTTCGAAATCCAAAAGCTTAATGGTTACTTGACCTGAAATGTATATTTCAGAACTAAATTATTGTTATTATTATTTAAAAATTTATGACGGTGGAAGCATTCTACACTTCCACTGAACGTAGATATAGTTTAGATATAGTTAGTGTTTAGTATTGTAACTAAAGGACCCCATACATCCCTGTATTTCTTTTATTATTATTTTTTGTATTTTTTTTTCTTCAATTGTATAATATAGTTTTTAAGTATTTTATTTGTAATTATATTTTTATGAAAAAATGACTTTCTGCCAAGTTTCTTGCAGCGCATTCTTCTTGGCAATGATGGTCTTTCCGAAAGCGCTGGTAGTTTAAAAAATGACGTGTAAAAGTGCCCATTGCGGCCTATTTACTGAATAAATCATTTGAATTTGAATTTGCTCGGGAAAATTGAAAACTAATAGGCTTCTCGGGTTTGCTGCTCGGGTTAGACCGCATAGAAAAGCAACCTTTTACTAAGAGGCATGGAACTGTTGTTGATGCCATGATAAATAACAGCGAGTCTTGTCGGCGCTGCGCTGCGCGAGAGGGGAGCGTCGATGCGCAGGCGCCGCTAGTGTCGTGCAAACTTTCCAACCCGCGTCGCGCATGTCTCAGTACGCAGTCGCAGCCAAAAAGACGCATCGCAAATAAAATTATTCGTGCTTTATAAAATTGAAAGATAGTACCCATAACACCCATCGATTGAAATATTTATTTATGACTCACGTGCTGAAGTTCGGAAATACTTTACAAGAAATTTCAGAAGATTTCGTTCAGTTACAGTGCGGTTATCGGGCGGTTGTATGATAAGGCTTTTTCTAATTTCAAAGTACGGTAAGTAACTGGTATTTTAAGCAGTCCTTTTATGATATCAATTTTTGAGACAATGTTAACGAACGAAATATTACTTGATCGCCCATTAAAAACATGCCGAATAACTTCTCATACTCTGACGAGCAAAATAACAGGTCGTTCATCATAAAACTCTGAATGCAAAGCTGTTCTTTCTCACCAGTAGACATCTTCTTCATTTATATATCTTTTTTACAAGAAAATATTTGAATTTAAAATAAATTTTAATACCCCAGAAAAAAATTCAATCTCGGCTGGTCTTAACACCATGGAAATTTAATATATCTTAATGTTGACTTTCGTCTACTTAAGTATTAATAATGGACAATGGTAGAGTTTGTGTGAGTTATTACTTTGCAACACTTTTGCAACACCCAAGGAGTTATACATAATAACTCTTTCTGTAAAGAATAGAACTATTGCCAGGACCAGACTTGTTAGGTGTACATACTTAGACTCCAGCCCTGTCTGAATGACATACTGTAGAACCTTGTCGTATTCAACTATATAAAAATATATAATTAAAAATGAATTAAAGTAATATACCTACGTTCGCGCCTAACTAAGGAAAGAAACGAACGGCCGCACCTATTTGGTTAATTCTTTTTTTGTTGTGTTTGTGACTGCCACGAAAAGGTTTGTATGAAATAAAATGTTTGAGAAAATGTTGCTTAATGCAAATAAATTCAATTTCATTTATTTCATTACGGAAAATATTGGGTTGAAATTTTTCCCTTAAAAAAATTGAGTGAGTGAGACAAAAGGTTTAGTCTCATTTTCTTCATTAGTATGTACCCGTGCGAAGCCGGCGCGGGCAGGTTGTATAGGATAAAATAGAAAATGCCACACATAAATATTACTTTGGCCATTCATTCCGAAAAGTTACGATAGTTATCGATTTAAAAATGGTTCCACTGCTCTTATAAGATTGTGTAACAGTTGGTAATAAATAAATATCAATCGATCGTTGCATACCTCCCATAAGTAGGAGCATTAATGTTCGTACATACAAGCCTCTCTACTCTCACTTTGTAGTACTAGGTAGAGCTACAAAAAAAAATAGAATGTTATTGAAAGAAAAACCTTCGTTTTGGAGTCAATGAAATGTTAATTTAAGCCTTATGTCCTACAAATTCAGATACAAACAGACAAATTTTGAGATAATAATCGTAGTACTGCTGTTTAAAGGATTCCATTTTTGTTGTTCAGTGAATGAGTTTCAATACCTTGTTTTTATCCATATTTGAGTGGTGCATTTCTGCGTTAATGTGCGTACGTTAAACTTGTTTAAAAATTGATTCCAAAAGTGAGATCCCATAATTAGCTTTGTTGTTACTATATATAAGTTATATACCGACAGCCAGGCTTTTTTTAAGGGAGGTTAAAGTAACGTATTTCTGTTAACTAAATTGACAAGTAATAATTAAAGTATTGGCGGCTGTCATTTACACTTACTTGTCAATTTACTTTGCTGTACATTGCTGGCAATTATAATGTTGTTAGAAAGTTAACAAAATCTGAACTTTAGTTTATTAATTAAATTAATGTCAAGAGGATAAGTTACAGAAGGTTACAGAAATACGTTAATTTAACCTGCCTTAAAAAAACCTGGCTGCTGGTTACACACTGTAGAATAAGCTTACTCTATATTATATGTATAGCTGTTGGATCTCCGAAAATAAATAAATAAATAACCGAACCTATCTACACGAACTTGTTAGGTGAGTTGGGATTTCATAGGCAACCCGTGTAGCCTCCTTGATTTACCGGTCAGTCGGGAATGAAAATCTAAATATAGAAAACGATTTACAGAATGCATTGCTAATTACAATTTCCTTTAAAAGTTTTTTTTGTACAGTGTGTGATACAAAATGATTATAAAAAATGCAAGAAATTTTATAACAAAAAAGTAAAACCGACTCCAAAAAAATAAAAATTACAAAAAATGGAACCGACTACAAAACCCTTGAAAATATTTTTCTAGGTAGGTAACTAAGCTACTAGCTCGAAGTCGCACGAGCCAGCAGGAATGGAACAATAGTCGTCTACCTCACCTACATACTATGGGTTTCAATCGATCCTGCTGGGTCGTGCTGAGTCACCGACTTCGAGCTAGTAGGTTAGGTACCAACCTAGAAAAATATTTTCAACGGTTTTCAATTGGTCATCTACGGACTTCTTCATCAGGTCCAGTTTACTAAATGATACTTTCTGAATGTAAATGCTCATCTTAATGATAAAAAATTTAAAATCGCCATAGGTGTGCCTATAAAATTTGAGGTTTGCCCTCGATTTCTCTATGATCCCATCATCAGATCTTGATTTGGTGACAATAGGACCACCTCAGAAGAGTACCCTTTCGAATAAAAATATAATTTTGAAAATCGGTCCACAATTGATTGAGTAATCGGCGAACATACATAAAAAATACAAACATTGGAATATAGAACCTCCTCCTTTTTTGAAGTCGGTTAATAAATACGTCAACCTACCTTTTTCACTTATCTACAAATCTACAATTAAAGTTTTCGACTCAAGAGCGAGTATCAATGATAAATATCAATGATAAATGATATTAATTTTGCACTAAAATGAATATTTTGCGAAATTATAATTCATGGATGGACAGAAAGGATATTTAACATAAAAAATACAAACATTGGAACATAGAACCTCCTCCTTTTTTGAAGTCGGTTAATAAATACGTCAACCTACCTTTTTCACTTATCTACAAATCTACAATTAAAGTTTTCGACTCAAGAGCGAGTATCAATGATAAATATCAATGATAAATGATATAATTTTGCACTAAAATGAATATTTTGCGAAATTATAATTCATGGATGGACAGAAAGGATATTTAAGTGCAAAATATACGGAGCACAGCATTTTATAGTGTGATTCAATTTCAATCTTGTGTTTTGGTAACAATATAATAATTTAACAGTTTTGAGGTTTCGATATCTTAAATATCTGCATCAAAACTTGATTGTTGTCGTAATGTTTCCAATTATGACACTGAAATGAAAACTACAAACCACCTAAAATCAATTTAATTTCGATAAAGGAGTTTCGTATAAATTGCCGGAGAATCAAAATCTATAGGTATTTCCAGTTGTCTTAGTAACTTGAAATTTGGTACGAAGGTAGCTCTTATTACACAACCAATAAGAAAAGTTCGATTTTTTCACGTGTGTTTTTACCTGATACTAACTATTTAAAATGTCCCCACACTGTTAAAATTTTGCTAAGGAGAGGGGCTTTACTAACGCTGGATGTGCATTATGTAGATACCTACAAATTTGTACGGAATCCTCGATGTGCGCCTGTGCTGACTCACACTTGGCCGTGTTTTCCTTTTTTACATATAATATAAAAACTAAGACTCGCTTTTGGCAAAATTAAAACTAAATAAAATAGATCGACGTATGTATACTTGGTTTGGATAGGTATTTAACTAAATGTAAACAAAACAACGTCAATTCCTGACTTAATTATTGAAATCCCCCCATTAAACTAACAACTCTTTAGAATTCTGTATTGAAATACACTAGTCTAGTTTGTATTACAATGATAGATAAGTTAAATGTATAAAATCCCTGAATGTGCCAATTCTGGCAACAGAAGTTTGTTTACATTTAGTTAAATACCTATTCAAACCAAGTATAAGTAAGTACTTGAGATTACTTTCATGAACAATTCGACCGACTCGGCTAGCATGAAAAACAAAGTTGGGTAAAAAACCACAACGTGACGAAGCTGTAGATCTAAGCTAGACGTCTTACTTAAATATGTCTTGGTGATTTTTAATTGAAACTCATATTAAATTGTCGTTTTCCTAGTAAACTAGACATATCTTTGGAGTAAAAGAGATTTAAAACATACTTCCGTAAAATATCTTACATACACATACAGTGTCGACATTTGTAATTACTTAGATAGGTATATTTATGTGCATTACTTTGTGCGTGTTGTCTAGGTCAAGGTAGAGTTATGTTAAGCTTAGTTTATTGAACACATGAAATTGGGAATCTAAGGCTTTTAGCAGGAAAAATCTATACTTAAGTACTAGATTTATGGCCTCTTGCTAAATTAGTTTGATATCCTAAATTTAGAATTTCAAGTAAGTTGTCGTTGAACTTCATTTAAGCTTTAATGTTTGTTACTATGATGTACTTATTTTTTGTTTCAAAATATTTTTACTAAAATAACGACACTGAATTAAGCTGTGCAAGGCTGAGCATAAGATTAAATTGTTTTTTGTTTCCAGCTATGGTTATAATGCATAAGTCACGATATAAATATGTATGTACCTAAATATACACAAGTACATGAATGACAGGGCACTGTTATGTGATTGAAACCAGTCCTCCTCTACGCATACGGAATGACCGCTGTGAAGGTCGACGCAGAATGTACAGGGTGGATAGTGAGGCTACTAATTTAATCGGTTTTAATCGGTTAGAGCGTATTCAAAGTATTCTCCTAAAGTCACTCTGCTACAAGACTGGTAAACATTTTGATAATTCATTACAATCTTCAAAATATTTTAATTTCCTTTCACTCAAAAATAGGCGTCTTTATCTAGATTCGATGTTCTTTTTCAAAATCTTAAAAAATGAAATTAGGTGCCCAGATCTCTTACATAGTATAAGTTTTAGTATTCCATGTCCCTCCTTGCGGTCTCGAAGATTTTTCCATGTCAGTTTTGCCCGTACTAACTACACTAAACACACTTTTTTCAGACGAGTTCCTCGGTTAATTAATGAACAATTGTATGATATTGACCCATTTGCGAGTTCGCTTGTTACTCTCAAAAAATTAGTCAGGCAACATTTTGTATAGTGTTTTTATCAACATTTATCTTTCACTGAACCTAGTTTTGTTGATTTCTAATTTATTTAAGCACTCACATTAGTTTTAAATAACTTTTAGTACCTATGAATATTTATGAACCTCGAGGTCTTTATATTGTTTTTGGTTTACCTGTATAATCATTAATATACGACTGTATGTGTTCTTAAAATAATAAAATAAAATAAATAAACTTTAATGAAACTTGTTTTGTTCCAATTGTTTTTGAGAAAAAGTCGACCCACAGACACACACACAATAGCTCAGCTAATGAAACATTTTGTGATTTCATATTCATATTCATATTCATTTATTGCGATCATGTTCATTTGTACAATTATTGTAGACCTTAAAGTAAACATGCGAGTAGGTGGTGTTTCATTTCAACAATGTAGATTTAATCAAACATAACATTGGTATACAAATGAAAAAACTATTACAATACATACATTACATAATATATCACTGAATCGAAAAATCAACCCCCTATTGATTTTAAAATACCTACGATACCCCACACTACAAGGCTGGATGAGAAAAAAAAATCATCCCCTCTTTACGCCTATGTGAGGTACTCTAAAAAAATTGTTTTTGAATTTTTTATTGTACCATTTTGTCGGCATAGTTAACATAATATATTCGTGCAAAATTACAGCTTTCTAGCATTGACAGTCCCTGACCAGACAGTCAGACAGACAGACATGGCGAAACTACAAGGGTTCCATTTTTGCCATTTTGGCTACGGAACCCTAAAAAGGCAAATAATAATAATAATGAAAACTAAAACAAAAGATTTAAACCAGACCCCTTAGGCAAGGTTCCGAAGATGCTAGCAGCGTTCCCTCTTTGAATTGCTAGGCTAATTCTTTCTGCTAGGAAGATCATTTCAAATATCGGGTCGAAAAAATATTGACATTGTAAGCATAAGCGGATTTTTTTATCGTTTTCAGCTATTGGCTGTGTTGACTAAACGTTTGACTACTTGACAAAATAAATAATTTGATTGGTAGAGCAGAATAAAGGAAGTTGTGTAAGGTTCGTTCAAAATGACGCTCTATTTGTAGTTCAGGACAGGTAGACACTACCGAAATAGTCTGTCTATGCCGGTCTGCGAGGACGTTGCACCAATTCGTTTTGGCCGCAGTCGGAGGAACTGAATTGCGAAGCAGGGTGGAATCTTTTCGCTGTTTACATATTTTCATATTGTCACATAAATGTTAACATTTCACACATCCACCAAAGTACCTAATTATTATAAAAGTTGTATTATAAAAATGTAATTTTAGAAATAATTAAACCTACTTATATTATATTTAACCTAACCTTTTATTTTTATTTGTACATTAGCGTGTAGCATGTAGGTACATTAGCGTAAAAAAGACCTGAATAGTAAATCGCAGCCAGACATAAGTCATGGAAGACTAGTTGATTTTTTTTCAGTAAGTATAACAAAAAAATCAACAAACCCAAAAAATACAGAAAATAATTTTTGTACAAGTTCGAAGTCGGTGCCTCAAGCTCGAACCATGCGGGAGTAATAGAAACCCAGTAGGTAGGTACTTAGTTTGTAGATTTGGTCACTAAAAAAATACTATTATGTTTTTTTGAGTCATTTACATTTTTTGTTATATTATTTTCTCGCTTTTTACTGTATCCATCTAATTAACAATAGGTTAATGTCAACTTCTCATTACATTACAAAGGATGGCTTTTACCGAAGCAAAGATGTTAATTATTGAGGAGTCCTTTTGGTGCTTCATCATCTGTTCCACTTCACCATTATACATTGCGACGACCATAAATTGCTTAGAAACTGTGTTAAAGTACCTATCGAACTTCAACCCCTGAAATACTTGTTATTGCGAGCTCTGGTAACCAACTGTGGTCTGCCTGGTCAGTTCAACTTCACAATTTACTGTTTAGTTTTTATCCCGGAAAAAGCATAGTACTCGCGGGGCTGCTATAAGCGAATTCTGCGCAGATGGGCTCGTGGGCAACAGCTAGTCAGTTCATAAATAACAGAGTTCAGAGGTGACAAATATAAAAAAAGAAAATTCAACGTCCACCTTCTTTTGAAGTCGGCTAGTCAAAGTGCACGTCGTTTAAAGAAAACTGGTCGTTCAGTGAGCTTGTCTCATTGCAGTGGACAAGCGTGATACTCGAACAGATGTGGTTTGTTATGACCTGTTTCAAGGAGCCATTGTGCGCGCCCATTGTTTGGCTTCCCAATTGTGTTTCATGAACCAGTGAAAATACAAGACTGCGCATAATGACGATATTAAAAAAAGTATACATTTTCAAATAGGTTTGCTTAGTAGTTCATTGGGTTAAATTTTCAGATAGTCGAAGCTCCAGTGGGGGTTTTTGTTTGCAAACTATGCAGATCCCATTCTGACTCCTGAAATACGTCGTCATGATCCCTGGCAATTCGACCGATGTTGTCAGTCGCTATGATGATCAAAAACGGATAATTTCTGCGGGATAGCGATATACAGAGGGCGGAAACTATATATGCAATTTTCCGGAATGAATAGTATCTTATGTATTAATCCAGGTTATACACTATTTGTGTGCTGAATTTTACGCAAATCTGTTGAGTTGTTTTTTGCGTGATGGAGTTACAGACATCCGTACATCAAACTTTCGCGTTTACGAGTATAATAAGTATTACTAGAACAAGTAGGTCATTAGTAGGATAACCGAATTAAGAATTAGAATTAGAATCGTTTATTGCAAGTCACATTACAATTTAAAGGTGGAAATATAATATAATTAAGTAGTACACATGTGACACCTTGCAAGGGCATGGCAACGTAACATAACATAAATATTCTAGGACTAGGGCTTCATATTATTATACAAATTCTAAACGCCTCTAAGCATTTCGTATAACACTATATAGCTGAATTATTCATTTCATGTCGATATTAGGTTAAATTATACACTTCATAAGACAATTAACTAAGAATAATCTTCATTAAAAAACTCGTTTAAGCTATAGTAACACTTGTTCACTAGGAATATTTTTAATTGCTTAATAAATAAATTATATCTCTCTAGGTTCCTCAAGGAATTCGGTAGGTGATTGTGTATTTTGATGGTCATGTAATGAGGGCTACAGGACACAAGTTTTAATGTATTAGATGGTATTTTAAGCTTATTAAGGTTTCGATTGTTTCGCTTATTATTTGTTAATTCTGAATACATGTCCATATTTTTCCTGATAAATTTGCACGACTCTAATATGTACATGGAGGTAAGAGTAAGTATCTGATGCTTTACAAAATAGGGCCGGCAAGATATTGTTATTGGGGGGATATTGGTGAAATTGATTAAATGGATATTTGATCAATATTCACCAATATCCTGATGCATTTTTTTTGAAGTATAAATTTTTTATCTACATCAACACACAACCTTAAACACTGTTCACTAAAGTTCTATGAATAAAACCTTTTCAGGTACTTATATTAACAACTAGCTGTTTCCCGCGGCTTCGCCCCCGTTGTAATTTTTCTAAATTTTCTTCCATAAAAACCTTCTCCTCCTGACAATAACGAACACAACAAATAAAGAATTAGCGAAATCGGTCCAGCCGTTCCTGAGTTTTGCGCTTAGCAACACATTTTACGATTTATTTTTATTTATAGAGATGTAAATAAGGTGGGGGGCATCCACATATCTGGCCACAATAGTAGTGACTGGCAACATCAGTCATATAATGTTGTAGCCAGAGATCAGGAGGAGGGATCTGGAGTCAGGATGCCGTCCGCATATTTTGTAAACGTATCCGAAACCGGCCACTTAGTGTAAGAAGATATAGATTTGCTAGTCAGAATCTTAGTTGGTATTCTAGAATAAATAATGCACTAGGTACAGTCGAGGAAACTTGATCCAGTTTCTTTGACTTTTTAAATGTTTGATCTTTATTCGTTGAGGTGGTAAATATTAATTTAATTCCGGGTTCATACATTTGGCAAGCATCGGCAAGTACACAGGACGCAGTTTTAATGATAGAATAGCCTCTGCTTAATCTATGGCTGTAATCAGACTAGGCCACAAGCACTGCGACTGATTAAGACCTTCTATGCTGCTGACACGCGGTAGCACTCAAACGTGAGGGGCATTTGCTGGCGGTAGCACCGGCATGACACAGTCGTTTAGATGTCATTTGGGTAATATTAATGCTTCACATGACATACTCGTATAACCGAGGCCAATTGTAAAACGATATAAGTAGGTATGTTCCAAAAATATCGTTATTCACGCACTAGTGCACTTTCGTCAATTACGTCCTTTGTTCGTTTTTTTTTGTACTAAAATTGTATAATAGACATAATATCATTATCGACTAATTTGATATACTATACGGGTAAATATTAGGGTTCAGTGGTAATAACGACTATTTAAATATCAGAAAGTTTTTGTTTAATGCAAGTTAATTCGGTACATTTATATTTCATAATTAGTAGGTAACTGGAAAGAAATACACTCACTACTTAAACATAGTTTCACCGGACAGATCCTAGCTAACCGTAGAATAAGCCATGACATGCTAACCTGTTTTTTTCCACACTTTTTAACCGACTTCAAAAAAGGAGGAGGTTCTATGTTCCAATGTTTGTATTTTTTTATTTTTTTAACCCCCGACGCAAAAAGAGGGGTGTTATAAGTTTGACCGCTATGTGTGTCTGTCTGTGGCACCGTAGCTCCTAAACAGGTGGACCGATTTGAATGCGGTTTTTTTTATTTGAAAGCAGGTTTAACAGCGATGGATCTTAGACATGTTTTATCAAAATCGGTTCAGCTGTTTCAAGATCATCAGCTCTTTTGTTCGCGGTGATAGTAATCTTAGACGCATAATGGGTATTTACTTTACTTTGAAACATATTTGGGACCTAAAATTTGAAACACCCATGTATGTTATGCTATATAACTATGCAAGATTATGGAATTCTTGGCCTGATGCTGCAGCCAGGATATCCAGAACACCAGTATACTCTTGATAAAACCATAGCAGATATTTCGATCAGTACTTAACTGATTCTACATACAATACAGTGGTGGCAACACGACGAGCTGATGCTGCAGCAAGGATATCCAACACACTAGTAGTACACTTTTGAAAAAATAATAAACCAGTTTAAAAAAACATGAAATAAAAAAACTTAAATTAAAAATTTAAAAAACCCCCGGCACAAAACAACGCCAGCAAAAATAAAACAACGCCTGAAAATAAAACGCCGCCAAAAAGACGCTTAAAAAGTAAATAATAATTATGTACTACCTAGCTGTTGCCCGCGACTTCATCTGCGAAGAATTCGTTTATCCCTATCCCGCGGGGGCGGGGACTATGCTGATTTTCCGCAAAATTACCCTAAGTTAATTTAGTATAAGTACCTAGTAATATTTTTTTTATCTGAGCGTCGTCGGTGTCGGGGGACCGCTAAAAAATACAACATATTTACTTTTATGTTATCCTTAGCGATCGGTAGCGGTAATTAAATTAATCAACAATTTTCCTTTCATTGTTTTAGACTTTGCTTCACCGACAAATCCATTTTAATGCATCAAGAGCCACGCAGCCTGCGCATACATGAGGGACGTGGGGTGACAAAGAATTTTCCCACGTAGGAGGTTAACCTCGTGTGGAAACACCATTTAAGCGATAAGATTCTGCACAAACATTGCCATCAATTCATTCAACATGAAGTTCATACGCTCCTTTTTCAAACGGATCACAGACGATCTTAAACAGAAGAAATTGATACCTCTCAAGATATTATTCTTCGTTCATGCCTCGAGTAAGTATTATTTATAAATTTTTGCAGTGAGCAATGTTTATTGTTTTTACGTAGATTACGAGTAATACTTTACTTATTGGTACCCGGAACAGTAATATTATATTTATTCGTACTTAGTCGATATCGTTACATAATTAATTGATTGCCTTGTTAATTAACACAATAATCAAACACTTCATTTACATAATATCACAGAAATTTCACTCAATTAATAAAATAATGAAATAAAATTAATTTGATTGATGCAAGAAGCGTAGGAACATATTTTATTGAAACTAGTTCAACGTTTTTGTTTAAGTATTGTAGCTTTGGGATTACAGCGGCTAACTCGCTAAACATAGTCGCTGTAGCGAACGCTGAAGTGAACTAAATACTTTAGTAAAATTTACCCTTTGAGGGGTCAACAATTAAGGGAGGGTTTTTTCCTTGTATCTTGCTGGTAATGTAACTTTGTTATGTACGAGTAACAAGGGGTCAAGTTAAGCCCCTCCCGAAACCGCCACTGCGTCGTCATAACTAAAATCCATGATAACTCAATAATCTTTGGTATCAGCTGAGGCTTGGTAGAAGTGAACAGCTCTTACACTATATTAATGTTTTCCAGCTCTCTTCGTACTGTACCCGTACCTGACGATTCACATGCGCGAGTTGGGCATCAATGTGGAGGAGACAGCCATTATGTCCGCCGTGACGCCCGTCGTGTCCATCGTCATGCCGCCGCTGGCCGGCATGCTGGCCGACAAAATAGGAAACTTCAGGGTCAGTGCTCTTTCCCGCTCATTTCAAAATAAACAATTCAGACTGAGAGAGATAGGACAATACAGCCACAGAAAAAATACACTTCAGGTATCGTCTTCGAGATTAGTTGGCAAATAGGTACCTATGGATAAAAATGTCGGGTACCTACCTATAGGTACTCGTATCAACCAATCAATGACTGGTTCCCTAAAGACATTCGACCCTTAAATTGACAGTGTGCACCACCTGCACACGATTCAAGACTGACTTTTTGTAGATTTTTATTGTAGAACTTTTTGGACTTCAGGTCTGAATCATGAACTTTTTTGAATTTTGTCAATTTAAGGGTAAACACCAAAACTTACCGCGGGATTGCATAAATCTAATTTGCTCTCCATGTCACTTTTTTGTTTCGTTCAGAATTAAACAAACCATAAAATCGAATTCCCAGAATTCAAGTATTTTAACTAATCAAAGATTATTATGCTTGTTCATTGATTAACCATTAACTTAGCTCTTCAATTTCAAACTGATTAGTAATTGCGTAATAATGACTAAACTGTTGTTACCAGTAGGTATGTAAGCATGCAAATAGGGGAATCAACGAAGCAAACGGGAAAACTATAATTAGGAACGTTTACGTTATTAAGTGGAAATTACTCGAATGTCGCATCACTTAAATATTGCGGTTGATACAAGTAGTGTTCGATAAAGTTCCAAATTCAAACCAAAAATAATTGGTCGCCCAATGAGGGCTATCGTTTTTGGTCTCACCAGATGGCGCACTGTTGCGTGAGGTTTTTAAGTATCGCTTTCAAAGTCTGTTATTACGGGCGTAAAAACAAAGTTTATATATATAGATTAATATCATATTTAATACACCTTAAAACCGTACATAAAAATATCGAGCATGCCATAGTGCTGCAGTCCCCGTTTTGTTCTTGAAAAAGGGAGGACAAAGGTTCCCGAAAGACAAAACTGTCTCAAAACACAAACATTAATTGCCCCGGAAAGCATATTTGCCATAATTAATTTCAGATATTGCAAAATATTCACAAAATTATTCTAATTATAAATAAAAACGCGTAGCTCACCCAAAAACTATGAGATTGTACATTTCGGAGACCTCACGCTACACTAGCGCCTCTAGCGGCGAATTCATACGTGATAGCCCTCATTAAGGTCGTACCACGGTCGACCAGACGAATTTTCGCGACTTTTATTGATTAGATTATATGTGCCCATTGTACGGGTTGAATACAAACGTAGTTTAATTAGACGGAACGTTATGGTAAACAGGGATCGACTCGGGACACAATAACCTTTACCTTGCATTGTGGGTAAGCGACCGCCGGCGCATTGTGATGGAGCCCGGAGCTGCGCGTGCGTCACTCCGCGCCCGGAAGCGACACAACCATATTAATTTTATATTCACAATCACTTCATTGCTGGCTTCGTGCGATGTCGTATAAGTAGGTACCCGTCACTATAAAGAATACGCAAAAACTATACACGACATAGAATAGCGGGATAAAAAGTTCCTATTCAATGAGTAGTTAGGTAGGTACTTATTCATTACTAGCTTTTGCGCGCGACTTCGTTTGTGTAGATTTCGATATTTACACAATACTCCATAGTACCTGCAGTCAAACCTTTAGTCGAACCATTTGAGTCCCGGATACTGCCTTTTCGCATCCTATCATTTCGCAACTCTAAAACGGTAAATATTTCAGGATTTACTTCAGGGCCATCGGGCGCTTTAGGTTAAGTTAGTTTTATATAAATCCTGAAATATGGGAAATTAAAAGTTGCGAAATGAATCAGGTTGCCAAACGTTTTTCGCTGAAACATCCTTTGAGTCCTGACTTGATCCTGACTCATCGTAGAGCGCAAAGAGTATAAGTACCTATGTAGAAAGTAGAGCGTTCTCACAGTAAGTGTCATAATAAATTCCCTTGCCAAGCGATGCGATATCACTATGACTTTTTCTACGAAAAGGTTTTAATAAGGTCACGATACAGTTGGTTCGAGTGTACCTAATTAGATTTTCTCATACAAACTTAAATGTCCTACATTATCCGATTCCATGGGATTATCGAAAAATCCTTTCAAACTGCGGATAAATATGCGGATATAACTTTACAGAAAAACCTGTTTACTAAGTTTCACATCTATGGGCATTTCTATTTACCGTTGTACCCTGAGTTTATATTTCCGATTTCAACAAAATTTGGGAGGTAGACTCAGTCCATGATTCCGAGCTGTAAAACAGGGTCTCCAGATGTGTCCCCAAAATTGTTAACAAAAATTATTAAGAAAAATTCGTAACAAGACGGACACATCCATTATTAAATAATTATACAATAATATCGTATTATTTCAATAAAATTTTTGGAAATATATCGTTACTACCGATGTAAAATATCATAGTGTTACTTTGTTACTAATAAATATATCATGATTTCCATAGGTAAGTGTACTTTACTCTTTGGTCATGATCTGTCATGGTCATGGCGACAACATATAAAGAAAACTGACGTAATCATAGGTTTCCGTTAGTGCCGCCCCCTGCGCAGAGCTTTGCCTAATTATTATTATTATTATTATTATTATTGTTAGCCTAGTCTGTCCCACTGCTGAGCAAAGTCTAATATGCCCTATTCATTTATTGTCGTTTAATTTTGTTGTATTATAAAAACAATTATTAAATTAAATGTTAATATCCATACACCCTCTTCTAAACTTAAGTTAATTTGGCAAAATGCTTCCTTAGTAACGTATTCATGTTACGTTGACGTATAATTTCAGCGCCATCCGTTAACTCAAAGTCGTTGAAAAAAAGTGTGCACTTCCTTCTTAAGAAGCGTCATAAGATTCAGGTGCAAACCAAACTCAATCGAGTGTAGTGGCTCCCCCCCTTTTGGGGGTTGAATATTGGGGATCTATCATTAAGGCATTA
This sequence comes from Choristoneura fumiferana, assembly GCF_025370935.1. NCBI lineage: Eukaryota > Metazoa > Arthropoda > Insecta > Lepidoptera > Tortricidae > Choristoneura > Choristoneura fumiferana. The sequence continues at coordinate 15,026,002 of NC_133489.1, read as the reverse complement.
TCTCAATTTTCGTGTCATTCTTTGAATGCGTTTTATTCGGTCCAGTTAATATAATTAGAAAGCTATACCTATTTATTACACTTCGGTATTATTATCTATATTTAGAATAATAAATAAATGAATAAATCGGTAACACATATATTAATCGGTCTTATTTCCTACCTGGATTCTGTAACACAGGGACTCCTAGCACAGGATCCAGAGCCGTAGACTCTTGTTTATAAGTTTTTTATGCAATTTTTTTTTTTAATTTTTCAAAATTAAATCTGTATTAAAGAACAGGCCGGAGAAGGGCGTAGGCGACGTAATTAAGGCCTTATTGCCTAACGCATTCGGAATTATAATCGTTTTAAACCGCTTCTTTATTTTACAAGGTTGAAGATGAGCCCTCAGAAAGAGATGGTGAATGTTATGTTATGGTAGGTTCCCGAGCGTTGGATAATTCGGTCTCTGGGTCCTCAAAAGTATAGTCATAAAATTATTCTTTCTTTATTCAATTTAGGCTATAACAAGCATTATATAAATCGAAAATAGTAGCATCATTTCAGAAAAAATATCTATCGAGAAGTGGGCAAGAATCTCAACAAGGTACCTATATTTTTCAAAGCAATTCTAAAATGTTTTTAAATTCAATTCAAAAAATTTGACAAAACTAAAGTATTTTTAAATTGTCAATATCTAAAACCTTTCAAAAACCATAAGTTAACCATATTATTTAATCTGTACTTAAACTCTATTTAAAGAAATTACTATTTTTTATTTACTCCAATAACCTAGAACATGATTTATTAGCATATTGTATTTAAATTTATAACAATAAGCAATAAAACTAATTACATTCAACATTTAAAAATATGACTATGTACAAAATATATATATTTTGTTGATTTATTTAAAGTAACTGAAATTGCACAGATTTTGAGGTGTAAAATTCCTAAACCGCGCTGAGACCGCGATGGAACTACAATACTTTCTCTACTACTACATTACTCTCTACTCTCTTTTCTGTGCCTTGGAGTGGGACGTATGTAGGCCGAGATGATGAGAGGATTCGTGATGCACAGCTCCTGCTGGCTCTGTCGTCGGCGCTGGGCGGCGCGTCGGCGCTGCTGCTGCTGGCGGTGCCGGTGGGGCGCATCACGGCGACGTTCCCGCCGGCCGTGCAGCTGCTCGCCGCCTGCGCCGCGCCCGCGCTGCGCCTGCGACACGTACAAGACTATCCCTGCACGCCATTACACCCTTATACTTACGATGTCAATCTCACGTGAGTATATATCAGAGTCCGTATTCCCTAACGTTTCTGGCGGTCGCGATCCCAATCAAATGACAGTTTTCGCATACAAAATCTGCCATTTGATTGTGATCGCGAGTGTCAGAAACGTTAGGCAATACGGCCTCAGCTCTGAAGCTGACTTTTAACTCGAAGATCATCTTGTCTTGTTTTAGGTTACTTGTGTATGTGCTGTTTTATGATATGAACAATTAACAGTTGTCTGCGACTTTGTCTGCGAAGAATTTGTTTATTGTCATTTTGCGGGAAATTAAAAGGTATTCTGTGTTAATCCAGGTTAGGTATAAACGGCAAATTTGATCCAAACCCGTCAAGCCGTTTCTGCAAAATCACTAATATTAAAGCAAAGTACCTCAGTGTGTTACAATTTATTTATTTTGTTCCTGGTAGCCACACTTTTTCAAGAATTTTGCAACGCATTGTTTTATTTTTATAGGACCTTGTCATGCGGCTTCATATGTGATGTACCAGTTGATATGAGTGAAGACGAAAGCAGCGCGTTGTTACATATGCATTCGTACGAAATACATATGCAATCACCAGTCAATTCCCAACAGCTAGTCTATCGCCATACGGTATCGTCGTTCCTCAAGCCAATGGCACCAAAGAAAGATCAGAGCACGGCGAGGATCCTGACTAATGACCCCTTGTTCAATACGACAGCATCAGCAGTTTCGCTCAATGAAATATTCTTCCCCGCTCCACAACTCTATGAGATGGAATGCAGTCATGATACAGAAAATGCTACGTGCTATTTTGGACGGAACAGTTTTTTATCGGAACAAAAAGAAACAAGCGACGAAAGACGATTTCGTATCAGAATCTCCCATGACGCTCATAAAGACCAGATGGACGTCAGAGACTATACGGTGAAGGCGATATCTTCCGAAGGTCAGGAAAAATTCGAGAAAGATTACGGTGGAATTGAAAGTACAACGTGTGTTGACAGTTTAAGCGAGGTAAGACCTTGGCCATGAAGGCCTGTTAGAACGTGATTAATTTTTAGCTCTATGTATTTTTTGTTAGCAGGTGTAAATGTGAGTGGTTTATTGTACAGGGGGAGGAAGGGGTGATGGTACGAGTGGGTGGGACCGAGCTGCGAGGCTGTGCAGCCGCCTGCGCGGCCCTGGCGCCACGACGCAGCCTGTGCGAGAACACGCAGCAGCGGATCGAGCTAGACCCGGCGTTCACTTTCTGGGCTTATCTTGCAGTGAGTTTTTATTGTATTAGATTTGGACGTGGGATGGTTTTCCAAGTGGCAGCTGTTTGTGTAGATTTCTGATGTAACTACGTTTGTTTCGTAACGATGACTCTGAACAAATTTAAAACAAGGATACATTTGTGAACTTTAACAGCGTTGAAGGTTACGCTATTAATGTAGATAGGTACGTACCTACTTTAAATCCAACCGCATACGACTTCAAGAGCACGTGGTACGGTACGGTAAGGTAAATGTATGCATGAGCGGCGGATCCGTTGATGGAAAAATTGTTCACTAATCGCCACTAACTGGGTAATGGCGAACTTGATACAGAGCGCTCGCTCGATCCATTGCCACCGTTCCCATTCCGAGTTTTTTGTTCGTTTTCTAAACATAAACATGTTAAAGAATGCAATGACATTGTTCAGGCTGAAGAATGATAATACATAGTATGTTATTACCTACTCGTCATTATAGAAAAACTGATGCAAACAAACTACTCCTCTGAAGTAATAATAGTAGTATTATTTAAAGAAATGCAATGATTCACCTGTAAAACTAGTGTATTTATGTCAGTTTTGAATTTCATTCGACTATTTGCACCTAGTAATATAGGATAGGTACTTACGTCTAGATTGAAAACGGGTTTTACATATTTTTTAATCTTTGACCGGAGTTAATCTTATTCTTACGTAAGGTTAAGAGAAAGTTTTCAAAAAGAAATTTTAGAAGTATTGAGTTCAGCGTAATACATAATCAAGATAGTGCATGAGTTGAAGGTGAGTTAAGCGTCTTACATAAAGTGGTGTGTTTCGCAAGAGTGCTATACCAACCAAAACTGGCCTTGTCCTCGATTCGTCTAGTACTTAACTTACACATAGCGCTTTGGAGCCATCCTAGTCATATAAACTTTTAAGCTTGACATAATACTCAATCGCTTGGTATTAAAACTTATTGTTGTATCTATTGAATGTTTAGTTTGATCAAATAATGAAAATGTAACAGATCTTTTGATAGCATCAGCACTTTAGTTACCTACGTTTTACTTAAATTATGACAGTAATTTTGTTCCAAACTGTTGTTTTGGGTCAATCAAATTTTGATTGTATGTTATTATGTCGCGTAACTCAGGAGTCATCAGTGATACACTTTCTTAGAAAAATGTTTGCAATGTATTATCTAAAATACTTATAAAATGTTTGCATACCATCTATGCATGCTTAGAAGATGAGCCACGAAGGAATTGCCTTAAAACTGTCACCACTCCTAATTTTTGTGGATTTGCGCTCCATAAGGAGTAAGGAGATGTACCATATCGCAACATGAAAAATATTTTGAGTCAATGTCGTTAATTATAGGCGGTTATATCTTAGCGTGTCCCACCTAGCTACTGGATAAATCATACTGAATTCTAACAAAATTAAACACAATTTCGCCTTACACTCGATTTTGAAAAACTAAAATTTAGCCAAATTTTAGCAAAGGAAAAATAATTCCGCCAATCTATAGCGGGAGAGATATTTACACATAATCGATGAAAGAAAGAAAGCAAGAATAAATTTATTTGCTAAAAGTCGGCACAACATGAAAAATAAATTACGACTAAAAAAATAAAAACACCTTGCACAATCTTATATACTTACTAAATAGGAAAACAAAATAAACATTGTGCCGAAAATGCAAAAAGGGCCATACTTAGCGTGTTGCCACGGCAAGCCGCAGCGCTGGTTTTGCAGTATGATGCACGGAAAACACATTATTTAGAAGAAAAAAATAAAAATAAACATTAAGTAGTATACCTAAAATAAGTTGAACTCGATTCCCCTAAACGATACATTTACCCTTGACTCTAAAGTGAACACTGCACACCTACAGGTGCGTGTGTTCATCGGCATCATCGGCGGCACGGCGTTCGCGATGTTCGAGGGCGCGGTGATCGCCATCGTGCGCGACCAGCGGGCCGACTACGGGCTCCAGCGGGTGTACGGCAGCATCGGCGGCATGATCTCCTCGCCGCTCTCCGGCCTGCTCATAGACTACGCCAGTAGGGGCAAGGGATACACGGACTTTAGGTAACCTTATGATTATTTCGCGTCTCGATTTGAGAGCGCGAAGTAACGGATCTGCCACGTATACACGCGATCAAAGGCTAGTAGTTTCTTAGTTCAACTGCTGTGTTAATCAACATGCTCATTCTCAGTCTCATTAATCAATATAGAGTCTCAATGACTCTTTGCACATATGAACTACCCAGGATCGCGTGAATGTGTACATTATCTGCAATGAGCCTTGATAAAGTCGAAAAGCCGACTTTGCCTTCCTTGAAGCGTCAGCCATGAAAAATCGTGAGTCATGCGGCTGCTTTAGGATGCATCTTGCTCAGTCAGTAGGTACTCGGTACCTACCGAGTGAAAGCACAATAGGTCACGATCTACTGACACCAAAACTGTATGACAATCCTTCTATGTTATCAACATAACTTTTGTAATGCAATAACTAACGATGTTTTAGTAGTAGTAATGATCGAGCTTAGGTCGTTGTTTGTAACATTGAAAAGACGTATTTCCTAAGAATAGGATCTAGCTAGATCGATTTTTGTGGGTCCCGAAAATCCTTAATAGGTACTCGTAGTAAATTTAACTGAAATCGTTAGGACAGTTTTACCACAAAACATACGCGTGTACTTACCGATATGTATTTAAATATACGCAATTATTGTACCTACATTTAATGGTGTATAGGTTTAATTTTTAAAAAGACGTCTAATCTATAACGCCGCTTTGTGACGGATGATAAATGATACATTCCTAACGTCTCTCTTTAAAACGTGCGTAAGTATGTTCCAAAGTCACTCTTTCACTTATTTAAATGAGGTACTCGTATTACTCATCGTAGGTACCTTCTCAATTATTTTGAACATTTAAATGCATGTTATACCAGTAAACTTAGATAACTGAAAAGTAAGGACACTGTAAGATTAAATTTCCCTTTTGCAGCAGAGCAGCACACTCTTTAAGTCATTGCCTAATTAAACGCTCTACCATATAAGACCTAGTTCCTACGTACCAATGAATTTATTAGGAAAATTTACACCTCGTCGTACCTACCGCCTGCCATGCTTACCATACATTTTCATTAGGTGCTTATAGTTAAGTTATCTGTATTTATCTGTATAATATTTATGTAGTTGAGCGTCTATAGTGCTATATCGTTTATATCTTTTACGAGAAAGTGTATTTGGAATTAAACTGAATATTACAAGTTTATTAAGTACCCTATAAACTTCGTCAAGTAAGTCTACAATATCAATGAAAGTGAAATTTAAATATAAATAAACTTGTATACAGTTTCACTTAGTTCTGGCACCACATTCCGCTATTCGTTGCATCTCGTCACTCGTACGTGAGATGATAAATCACAAGGTGCATCTTTCTCGCTTTAACAACATGTGTAACGTACAAGTAAACTTTTACAAATCATTTCTCGTAATTACCGGTATATCAGTATTTGTGTGATTATAAAAGTTAAATAAAAGGGTTAACATTTTAACTTAACATACAGATAGCAACAAAGAAAGAAGTTCCGGCCCTTTTAACTTATTTATATCCGCTCTTTCGGATTCTGCTAACTATTCTCAAGTTTCCAAGCCTGCCGGGTTGCCCCCGGCCTCTTAAAATTGATTTACTAAAAGGTATTACTTGCTAAACTCAGAATATGCTTTAAGGAGTATTTAACATACGTTAAAAGCTCGATATCTGTCATGGAAATGTAAGACGGAATTTTCGGAAGTCTAAAGTATTCATTTTGCGTTCCATTTTTGGTCTTGTAGGTAATAGAATAGTAAACGCACATCGACCGCAAACATTGCAAATCAGTGTTACCTACTTGTATTACGAAGGAATGGTTATTGTTTCCTTGCGATATAATGATAAATAATGATATATTTTACTTATATTCTATGTAAGGAAATCCAAAAATATGTGGTTATAGTAAAAATCTTATATTACTTATAAGAAATTATGGTAACATCACTATAAACTGGTAGTGATACGCTACACATTATTTAATTACTATCCTTTTGTTTACTGTTAAACGATAAGTTTTTGTAAATTACAACTTGCTAACAGTTTCGAGAAAAAAAAATTTTTTGCTATAATTATTTTGGCTCTGTAGGTGTTTGAATGTTAGTATGATGCTGGTGGCACTTCTTAAGCCAAAAAGTTGAACTACCTCGCAGGGCATCCAGCCCAGGTACACATTGTTTGAAACGAGCAATTCTAACCAATGTCGTCCGAGTTCATCTACTTAGATAGAGTTTATCGCGAAAAAAATGTGGGAAAATACAACACTATGTTACAGAAAATTGAGGTACAATATGTTTAGAATACGTTCCTTAATAAAAAAAATTATTTAATAACATATATATGACCCTGGTCTACTCTGCACGGTATAAATAAACCCAAAGACGCGTAGTGAATCTGGGTATATGATAATGAATGACTTATTTTGTGTTCAGGCCTGCATTCTACCTGTACGCAGTGCTGAAAGTGGCGTCGGGTGCCCTAATGCTGAGCATCGACCTCGAATTCAAGCAGCCGGCGCAGAATCTTCTAGAAGATGTCATTTCCGTGTTCCGGAACATCGAAATAGTTGCGCTATTCATAGCCTGTTTTATAATGGGTAAGAAACTTATTTACGCACGAATTAGATACTTATTGATTTCGTGACCGTTTCATTATTTGTGTAAATAGTGTATGTATGCGAGGTCTTCGGCATGTATTTAATATCCCATCAACAACAAAATGTGAAAAAATTACAAGTTCGTAACCAAGTTTTTTCGAAGCTCTTTGGATTACAGCTCTAGTCATGCACAACAACAACAAGAAATATTCTTTATGAGTACCACAACTCAGTACAACTCAGTTAACTTAGTTATATTATATATAGGTAACTTAGTTGTAAAGATAAAATGCAAGGTAGACGACATGTATTATAAACGTTGTTAAATTGCTTAAAATTATTTTCTTTGTCATTTGTTATATTGTATAGTGCGTCTTTGCAGGTTATAAATTTTTCAAAACGTCTATTTTATTGGTCTGAAGGTAAACAAAACCAATTCTTTAAGTTATCCACACCATAAACTCCGACACATATTCCTTTACTTAACTAAATAGATCCTAACCAATGACATTTTAGACTACTATTAAATAAGTAACAAATAATAATACAAATAACTTTAAGCAAGTGCTTAATTTCAATTGAAGATCGTTATGAATGAGAAGACTCGTGATCTTCCAAGATGATAGGAAAAAACGGAAAAAACAAGCTTTTTTTGTTCTGTACTTTTTGCCCCTGGTTACCAAAGTACTCGTCAAGATAAATCAACTAGCCACTAGCAACTGCCGGCTGTCAACTTGCCCGCCTAGCACCGAATAACAACGCCTAGCAACCAAAAAACACTGAAAAAACACGATTTTTGTATGGTCACCATACAATTTTTAGGGTTCCGGAGCCAAAATGGCAAAAACGGAACCCTTATAGTTTCGCCATGTCTGTCTGTCCGTCCGTCCGCGGCTTTGCTCAGGGACTATCAATGCTAGAAAGCTGTAATTTTGCACGAATAAGTATGTAAACTATGCCAACAAAATGGTACTATCAAAATTAAAAAAATTTTTTTTAGTGTACCCCATTGATGTAAAGTGGGGTGTTTTTTTTTTCTTATCCAACCTTGTAGAGTGGGGTATTCGTTAGATAGTTCTTTTAAAACGATTTATTGCTTATTGGGTTGCTAAAACGATTTATCGATTCAGTGATTTGTTTGCAAAATATTCAACTTTAAAGTGCAAATTTTCATGAAAATCGAGCGTCCCCGCCCCCCTCTAAAATCTAAACCGGTGGGTGAAACATTTTGAAAAAAATCAGAATGGTAGTAAGTATATCAAACTATCAAGGAAAACTATAACGGCTAAGTTTGCTTGAGAATTATTAGTAGTTTAAGAGTAAATAACAGCCTAAGGTATAAAATATACCTAAACTTGGAAGATTCCGTATAAAATATGAAATCCTTAGAAAAATATTACTTAATTTTTTCTTAATGGCTACGGAACCCTGTTTTGGGCGTGCCCGACACGCTCTTGGCCGGTTTTTTAACTTTATTTTATTTTTAGTATTCGTTGTTATAGCGCCCACAGTAACACAATCTGTGAAAATTTCAAGTGTCTAGCTATTACGGCTCAACAGATAGAGCCCTGTGACAGACGGACGGATAGACAGACAGACAGGCAAACAGACAGACAGCGAAGTCTCAGTACCTAATAGGGTCCCGTTGGCTCCCTTTGCTTTGCGAATTTGGTTGACACATTGTTGTGTATTTATCTAGATTTAAATAAATTTAATTTAAACACCCACTAGAGCGTGACCTCTAAAACCGATGGAAATTCCCAATGGTTAACTGCGCTCGTCTTGAATGTATGTAATACAGTGTTGTTGGTACAAAAAAGGCTAGATCGTAAGTTGTGGTTGGGGTGTTAGTTTAATTATATTGTTATTTCCGTTTGTTAGTTACGTCGTAGTTGCACAAAGATGGTTCTATTTGTTGTTCGTGAATACTGTTAAATAATCATACCACTCCTGCTTCTCGATGACACCTAAAACAACATTAATTTACAAAAATATTAAGTATGATTGAAAGACAAATATCCTGATAAAAAAGAAAGTAAAATTTTTGCCATTTTATTTACACGTATTTTCTTGTAGGGAATCGGTTCCCTTCCACTTCCACTTACACTTACACATAAATCAACCTTAGCTTGTAGGTCTAGCGGAGACTTCACAATAGAGAGATCTCTCCAGGCGTATATTATGCTGCACGGCCCCAACTATCTCACAACAAAAAAATGCTACTTAGCCCGTTTCGAAATTTTTGAGTTCATTTAAAAAAACAAAAACGAGCAAACAATTCTTCCCAAATAAGACAAATGACATAGATACTAATATTATTTGTTTTTATTAGCAGTACCTACCTATGTTTGTCCAATAACACCCCTCTTTTTGCTGAACCGATTTTGATAAAATATGTCTAAGAACCATTGCTAGAAAACCTGCTTTCAATAAAAAAAAAACAGCATTTAAATCGGTTAAGTGCGCCGGGCCGAAATCAAATATGCAAACAAACATTCCTTAAACAACGTATATGTACCAACGTACTCTTTGACCTTTCAGAATTAAACGTAAGAGTACACATGCACGGTAGCTAAAGAAACATCTATCCGTGTTCCAGGTACGGCGTGGGGTTACATCGAGAGCTTTCTGTTCTGGCTGCTGCAGGACCTGGGCGCGTCCCGTTCGCTGATGGGCATCACCATCACGGTGGGCGGCGTGGCCGGCCTGCCGCTGCTGGTGCTCTCGGGGCCCATCATCCGCCGCCTCGGACACGCCAACGTGCTCTTTATTGGATTCGTCTTCTACGCTATTAGGCTGCTTGGTGAGAGTTTTCCCCACATCTATCCACGAAGAATCTTCATAAGTCACAGTACTAATAATAAAAGAAATAAAAATGTCATCGATGTCGTCAGTTTTTCCATTACCACACGTTTTTCCGTTTTTTTCATAGCTTTTATTAAATTATAATACTCACCAATGAAATGTTATCCTTTTTTGAACCTATGGAAATCAGAGTAGCTTTATAGCTTTTTTTTATACATTGGTGTCTCGCGTTTTTACCTCGTGTGACATTTCTATGCCTCTTAAGAAGCTTTACCGTCCCGAAAAAAAGCAAAAAAGACGTCAATCGACTCTTCCCGATCTTTTTATTTTTGATTTTTAGTCTTAGATCTGAGCAGAGTCTTAATTAAAGGACCCCTTAGGGTACAGAACCACAAAAACATAGAGCTGTTATTAGTTTGCACCCGCTCAGCGTAATCTGGGGGCACTAAAAATGTAACATTCATTATCATTCAAAAACTCATGGCCTATCGCGCAATCAATATTGACGCTGGACAGTCACCAGCACCAATATCTGACACAACAAAGCTTGCATAAATCTTTCTACTCTATTTCTAGGGCCGGAAGGACGTGTAAGATATTTTTGCGCGCTCGGCTATGGCAGATATTAATGCTGGAGACTGTACCTACTATAGTACTTTCATTGTAGCATGGTGCGGGTGACAGCCGTCAATATCACAAGAATAGAGAGTCAAATTGTCGAAACTTGAGTCGAGAAAACTAATAATTTAAAATCTTAATCATAATTAATGTCATCATTAATCCGATTATTACGCTAATTTTGATGAGAGTATTAGTGAAATTCTAGGTTGGAATATTATTTGCCACTAAAGTAAGGTTAAACGGAGTTTGCAAGAATATTCGTTACTTACCAATTAGTAAGTACCGATATAACACAAGATCCATTACAGTTCTTTCATTCTAGTCTAGCATGGTGCGGGTGACACATATGCAACGTTTTGTTTTACTCAAAAAAAGTTGCTGCGGTCTAAATATATGGAAGTATATTTCAGTTGTGTAGCCTGAATATGACTGGCGTAGAAACTAGGTGTATTATACGAAATAAATTTAACATATCAGATTTTTATAATAAGTGTCACCCGCACCATGCTAGAATGAAAACACTGTAAGAGCTTATGTTACTTTTGCTCTACAGAATGAACTACAAGTAACCGCGTTTCCACAGTGTATGATTTATAGAATAAACTTACATCTGAATTTCTTTACTAGGATTAAGTGAATGTATAAAATGCACTAGAAGCTCGACACTATATGCCATACTCTTTTGTAACATCAACATGTAACCAGTTACGCGTTAGATCAATCTTAACTAAGCGGAAATAGATCTAGCAAGCCGCTATAGGTACATAGGAAATACGAGATTACGTTGCGAAAACGACATTGAATTTAATATGTCTGTATTTAGTAACAGATCATGCTTCGATGCACCTAATATTTTTATTGCTTTAATCTTTGTCTATTAGCATGATTTTCATTATAATTTCTGTGAATTGAGGAGTTTCTATTCTTTTCCACCGATTACAATAGTCGCCTAATAAGGCGATTAATAAAGTAATTTATTGAATCAGGCGTTACTTTGCGGAGGTCCATATCAATGAAGTAAAAGAATTTCCTTGCTCACCCGCGACCTTACGATACCTAAGCTTATGCAAAATATGCGTGTTCATGCAGTTCCTCCACCTCCACACTGTAAGAACACACACAAATCCATCTATCACCACCACCACACTACACTGACGCGTTTCGAACTCAACCAGAGCTCATCTTCAGAGTGACACAACCGTACACCATGCTACCAGTACAGTGTGGAGATGGAGGAACTGCATGAACACGCATATTTTGCATAAGCTTAGGTATCGTAAGGTCGCGGGTGAGCAAGGAAATTATTTTAGTTCATTGATTAATAAAGTAAATAGTTTTTTTTTATATTTGATTCAAAATATTTAACTATACCGAAAACAAGATTTTTGTACGTCTTTTTCACACACGGTGTCTTTTTTTAAAAGGGTCATTGATACAACACAAGCTTTGCTTATTTGGGACTAAGTCAATTTGCGTAAATTTTCCCAGTTTATTTATTTATTATTAAAGCAGACGTCGCAAATGTATTATTATTGTTCTAATCCCCCAGGCTACTCTTTGATATACAACCCCTGGCTGTGTCTGGTGTTCGAAGCCCTGGAGTCGGTGACGTCGTCGCTGTCTTTCACAGCGGCCGTGACGTACGCCGCGCGACTATCTTCCACCACCACCGACACGTCCGTGCAGGGGTTGCTGGGTGGACTGTACTATGGTGTCGGTACGTATTTTCACACTATTTGCTGCTTTTATAAAGGGAACTAAACCTAGTATTTAGGCTATTTGCTTCTTCATAATTTGTTGCAATCTTTCGATCGTCCTCGAATCTGCGTCGCCCGCAGTGCGTGTTAGTGAGGTGTTACTCGACAGTGTGGCAGAAATGACGAAAATGAAGTGTACGTAACAGTACACTGCCTTTTTTACTGTTGAAACGTTAGGGTCGATGCGTACATTTTAACTACTTACTAGCCCCTTGTTTTATACATTTTTAAACGTGCCGAAAGGACCTTTATATTGATGACATGGACTATGTACCATCAGCCAAATATGTGGTCTACCACCCTAAAGCTGATAATCGTTTGCATGTCATAAAACAATAATGCCAATAGACGTGTCTGTCAACTTGAAAGTTCGACTTTAGCGACATATTCATTTGATAGGAACTTGTTTAAAAATTGATAGACCACTATTTGGCTGATGGTACATCAGGATATTTAGATGCTTATGAAACAAAAGACTACACAACCAAATTCTATGATTATTTTCAACATAATATCTTTTAAAATTTATACTTAATATTATGTACTTACGTTCGTTACAGGCAAAGGTGCTGGAAGTCTCATCGGTGGTTACTTGATGAAATTCTTCGGAACAAGGCCGACTTATCAAATATTTTCATGTGCTACCTTCATCACCGGATGCATGTATTTCTTGTTCAACAAGTTCTACATCGGCAAACGAGCCATGGGCGACGAGAACGACATCTGTAAGAAAAAGCCGGCAATCGCTGATGTGGAAAGTCGCGAAACAAATACCATTGAAGCAGACAAAGGAAAAGTGACACTAGATGGCGTTAGTAAAGCTGAGATAAACAAGCCAGAGAATACGCCGATCGATAAGCCAGATGTACTCTTAGATCCAGATCAAAAGGCAAAGTTAGTGGCGGACAACACAGATGGCGGTAGTGATTCCGGCGTTGAAAACCCGGCCTACACTGAGACAGAGACCCCATCACAAAATGCAAAGAAAAATGACACTAAGGCGAGTGGATAGACCCCGCGTTTTAATTTAAAGTATTGTTGTATACAAATTCGTTTTTAAAGACTAGTTAAGTCAGATGATAATTTTATTGAGTTAATTAAATTATTTTTATTTATTACTGTGGATCCTTATTTCATATCCGTATTTGATATGTAAATGTGAAGTATCATATATTTATTCGATATTTAAATTCCGTAATTTTTTTTTTTATTATTTTTTTAATAAAATATTTCACTTCTTGTATAGATTTGCAGGTGGTAGGACCTTGTGCAAGGTCCGCCCGGATTGCTACCACCATCTTGCTCGCTAATCCTGCCGTGAAGCAAGCAGTGCTTGCACTGTTGTGTTTCGGTGTGGAGCGTAAGACAGCCGGTGAAATTACTGCCACGTGAGGTCCCGTCTTAGGCCTCTAGATTGGCAACGCCTCTGCAATACCCCTGGTGTTACAGATGTTTATGGGCGATGGTGATCTCTTACCATCAGGAGACCCACTTACTCGTTTGCCATCCAGTCGAATAAAAAAATGTATTAAAGTTAATGAATATATTGCTTTGTCGGCTGTAAATTCGCTTTGTTGTGTAGGTATTCTTGTAGGTAAGTAAAACTGTTTTGAGTAGCGTGAAGTGAACATTTTCCATAAGCGAACCGGAGAGTAAAAGAAGCGTACGTTAGGTGTGTTTTCAGATACAACTTCTCGGAGTTTACACAAACTTTGCCGTACTATACAACTGCATTCAGGTAAAAAATTAGGCAACTTGATGGGAATCATGTTGCTACGACCCCACGACACTGACACTTATTTTCTGATTACAATTATTGCCGAAAATATTTCGTTGTTACCAAATTAAGCTCCAAGTATGATTTTTTTAATTAATTACATATGAGGTTTCAAATATATTTAGGAATACGAACTTGTGACACTTTCTTTACTCCAGCGTCGCTTGTTCGTGACACTGATTGTCTTGCTAATAGTGTAAATCATAACTCGGTCTCCGGTCATCTGGATCGTGCCTAAGGCGCGGTGTGCCACATACCAGAGTACCGCTAAAAATTATCACAATTTTACTCTCGGCTTATCAGCACTGGGAATATGGGTCCATGTAGCAGTCAGTTTTTCCATCATTTCTTATTCAGCTTCCGACTGAAACGCGCGGAAATAACTCGGTAGATGAATAAATAAAATAAAATGGCTCTAGTTATTACATATCTAAGTTTATTAGTGTGCTTATGTAACGTTCATTCACTGAACCTACCGGGCCCGCAAGTGTTCGTGGTCACCGCATCGCCGCGGCCGCAGCTGCGCATCGACGAGGGACGATCAGCGCCGTTCTATTACCACAACTGGATGCGGCGGATGGATTCACCTCAGAATGCTACAAGCACTACGACGACCGCCAAACCTAAAGTAGAAACACCTGACTTAATATTTGCCGAGTTTGAATCAGGTAGCGGTGACAACTACAAAAAATCTTTAAGGAACCTCCTACAGAGAGAAAAAATACAACCCAAAACGACGACTACGACAGCGAAACCGATATATGTGCCAGATGAAGTTCCAGAACAAACACCTTTAGAAATAAAACCTGAAGTGCCCGTAATAAATTATGTAAAACCGGAAGATGCTAAGAAAAGTACACCAGATATGACAGACTATTTTGCACTGTATAATAATCTATATAATCACGACGCAGCTCCAGTCTACGTTCCTACGTCTACTCCTCATACAACTGTGCCCCCTACGACTACTACCACGACTGCTGTACCTCCTTTAAACAATGTACAAGATATTTGGCATGTAATTGACAGTGAAAAATACGATCATTATGCTGGTAAATGGGAAGAAGCCTCAATAGATTCAGAAAATGAAGACAAAAAACCTGATAATCAGCAGGCTCAACAAGAAGTCCAGGAAACAGATCAAGATAAAAATGAAGACGTGATGGATGATAACTTTGCTTTACCAGGGTAAGTTCAATATTTTTTTTCTTTTAATTTTACCCCATGTAGAAAAAAAACATAATTTTACACAACAGACACGATATATTCAGGTTTTTATTGTTGTCCACAGATTTGGAACAAATCCAGGAAATGGAGCTGAAAATGAATCACGAGCGATTCGTACAGAGCCAAACATCCGCTTTCCCTATATTAACTTGAAACCTTTCCAAATGAAAAATTATAAAAAGCCAATACAGAATACATTTGCCAATGCCAAAAAAAGCAATAGTGAAAATATGTTTACAAATTTAGATAACTTCCGTGATATAAAAAATCCTGTTCGGGGAGAGGCCCAAGATGTAATGTCAGTTCGTCAGCCAATTGATCGTTACAACTCGGCACAACCGTATTTTCCGCCGGCGAAATATGGTATTAAACAGAAACAGTCACGTCCTGATTCATCTCCCGTAAAATCAGTAGCTAATTTGGTCCCGCCACCACCACCTCCTCCACCTCCAGCTTCTGGTAATGATTTTCCTCTTCCTAATAGCTACGAATCTTTTCCACCGTATGCACCAATTGACACGGACTCTGCTCCCGCGCTGGCGCCCGCCCCAGCTCCCGCGCCACCATCGAAACCGCCGGTGCCGAAGTATCAACCTCCACCCCCTCCGTCAATGGACACATCAGATGATTCTGGCCCGTCGTATGATTCTCCACCAGATGATGGTAATGATGATAGTAGCCCACCAATGGATTTAGGTTACCGATACAAACCACCGTCGCCTCCAGCTCAGCCATTTGTCCCTACACTCCCACCTTTATCAAAACCATTTAAGGGTTACTCATACGATAAACCACCAATGACTATAGATAGTCCACCAGCAATGGAAACTCCAGATTTTCAGGGCTACCACTACAGCAAACCTGAGCCAGCTGCTCCCTCTAATGATGATCATCCCCCGAGTCCAGGCGATCATCACCATAGACCGTCTTCGTATCACGATTCCGACTATCCTGAACTGATATTTAACAACAAACATCATGATAATGCGGATGACAGTAAAGGAGAAAACGATATGAAAGGAAATGATATGGGAATGATGCCACCACCGCCACCTGCAGACATGAAACCCGATATGGACCATCCCGGGCCACCCTCGGATGATCATGGGTTTCCTCACGATTTTCCTGGAGATTTCAAGTACCATCATGACTTCGATGATCATGATTTCTACCATCATCATCATCACCACCATAAAACTACAACGACTACGACTACAGAGACACCTCGTGTTAACAGATACAGTTACTATTACTTAGGAAAGAAGCTGTATTACCTGCCCCTGTACTTTAGTGTTTACTTCATAGTGTATGTCGGCGCTCTAATTATCAAGGCAGTGCTGCGTCACAAGATCGTGTACCCGAACAGTTGGAGACCAAACGACCAAACACAGAATTTCTTCTCCAAACGGTCTGTTGAGTCGTGGGATTTATCGAACGAAAACCTTCACGAAATTACTGGAAAAGTTACTGCAGCTATTGGAAAAGCCGCCGAAAAGTATATGAGCAAAGAGACAAAAGAGGAATAATTGATCCAATTAGAACCAAATTGTACATAAAAATAATCATAAGGCTAGAAGTTATAAATTTGTTGTGAACTGGACATATTCAAATAAGGATGTGTAAACTTTTGAGTATAGTTCATTATTACAACGTAAATTTGTTAAAGAGTTAAGTATGTAGGTTGTTCAATATTCGAATTCTATTTAAGTCATAAGAAATCGCCATTTTAAATTGCTCAATAAAATATGTGTGTTTTAAAAAAAGTTAATAAAAATCATGCATTATCCTTATTTTTGTTCTCCTTTACATTCCCCACTCGTTATGCAATGGACCTATACCTATTCTCCATGAAAAATCACGTATTCGAAAAAATGCATGTCCTAAAGAGTACCTAGCAATAAATAAAATGAAAACATTTATTTTAACTATAAGAAATAGCTATCTAATTCCTAAAGTAATGTCCTAAAATGTATTTCCTTTCACTTATGATCCACACAATCAACTATAACAACGAAAAAATGTGCAGAATTTATAAATATAGTTTACAGAGATTTTGACCAGGTTCGATTCCCGGAAATGTATGAGAATTAAATTAAAAAAAAAATGCCATTTTTATTAAATCTTAATCGAAGCCATGGTTCCTAAAAACAGATTTCGCTATCTCTTAATAGTTTCTGATTTCTTACTACTGACCCATTTGGATTCATCACCCTGTCTGTATATACATCGTATCATTTTTTTCATGTGAATATTTATTATTTTCATAAATCAATTAAATGGAAACTAAACAGTTGTCATGTATTTTTTTTCACTGAGATAGTTAAAAACTTGACCAAACAAGGGAATGATCAAAATTTAAGATTTTTAATCGACCGGGAAGTCCATCGTTATATGCGTTGATGCGATATTAAATTAAAAAAAAAGTGGCATTACTTCCCGGAAACGTCCGGGAAGTGTTTAAAAATACAAACTGAGATATATATGCACAGAAAAACCAGAAAAATAAGACCAGCACTGGGAATCGAACCCACACAACATTATTTTAAACAAGGTATTAAGTTTTGACAATTATGAACCTCGTAGTTGTCCGGTATTTTTTTTTTTTTTTTTTTTAACTACTGGATGTCAAAGTCGAGCCAAGTCAAAATATCTTTATTCAAGAGGCCATAACCGCACATAAAATGTCAAAAAAATCTGCAGATGCGTTGAAAACCTCTGCTGAGAAGAATCAAGGCCAGAAACTCACCGGCTGTCTTACTTTCCAAAACGAGATTTACAATTTTATTAAATGATATGTATACATCACAAGTATTTAACACAACTTTTTTTTTAACAAGGTATTAAGTTTTGACAATTATGAACCTCGTAGTTGTCCGGTATAAAAATCTTTATTATTATTATTATGACTATGACTATGGGTATGGTCTCATTCGATTCAGCGCAAAAAATTACATAGAAAATGACACCTCACTCATAAAAGAAAATGAAAACCAGAAAATCAGAAAAATCTAAATTTTTCGAAAACGGTAAAATGAAATAAAACAAGGTTATTTTTCTATAGTTGGTAGATGACTTGCCCACCTATCTCCCATTTAAGTTTGTCGTACTACTTACGGGACACCCTGTATGTGCTGAATTTCCCCATGCGACTACCTATTCCGTACCTAAGAGCCAAGCATACTTAACCATGGTAAGCCTGACTCGCAAAACTCGCAATATACTTAGTACAGGAAAAATGGGATATTTTGGCGGCAAAATATGTATATCAATGAAAATTTGTTTATAACTTTATCTTGGCATGAGTGAGTCTCACGATAGTTTCATGTTCAAAATAATATTAGTTTTTACAGGTGTTAAGAAATAAAATAAAAATTAAGTGTTAAGGCTAAAAGTTAAACTCTCACTGCGGTCATTACATGCTCAAAGTGCCGCATGATAGGGGAGCTATACCTGCCCATTACAGTGGTCAGGATGGGGTTGGAGCTGGCTCTCACTCTGCAAAGCAGCGAGGCGATTCTTTTTCGCATTATTGCATACAAGTCTTCCGTACGAGCCAGAAAATCCTGAAGCCATTGTTGTATTGAACACGCAGGGTACTGTACTGACGGTCTTCTGCGAGAAACTAGTCCAAAGGCTGCACATGTAGAAAACCTGACAATACGCTTTAAATAGTGTGACTTTAGCTTCTTCGCTACATCGTGCAAACTTTCGAATCAGCATGTTGCATCGGACCGCCAGCGCCCTACGTTCCCTCTCTATGTCCATATGGTCCTTAAGGTCGTCGGAGACATAGTGGCCTAGGTATTTAAAGTTATAAACGCGCCTGAGTTCATTATTATTCAATTAATAACAGTTGATTGACCCATACTCTGGTAACTATGCCTCCCGCATCATAACTTGAAAATACCATATATTCACTTTTTTTAGGAGAATTAATTAATAAACTATGCTTGAGCACATATTTCTCACAAATGCGCAGCAACTCCCTTAACGCCTAGATCATAGGATCAATAGTTTACGCAATATGAAGGGTTTTCGTTGTAAACATAGAAAACAAAATATTTTTCTTCTAGCTCGAGGAATTACATTGTTCAAAAGCGGTACCTAATATGAAGGCGTTCTCAATATCACAAATGCAGGCTAGATCTTACCATCACATCCACATCAACTATTGTTGGTAAGTGGTTTTTAGACTGTTATATCCTCCTGGGGCCCGACATAAAATTTCTGTTTTCACAATTTGAACCCAAAATCAATCAAGTAAAGTTCAATTTTTTTATTTCCTCAAGTGAGGACCGGGGGATCCAGGAGGCTATGTTTTCAACAAAAACCGTTCATATCTGGCAAAATATTGGTCCTGTAAGTATAAGTATAGTCTCTATCGATTCAGGCGCAATAAAAAAAAAAGAAAATGACACCTCACTTGCCTATTTTGTAAAATTTGCATTTCTTCAACGTTGGCCCCTGCCCATACCCCCTGGGAGAAGGTAGGACTCGTTAGATCCTCATTTCTAGTGCCAAGATAAAGTTATAAACAAAAGTTTCATTGATGTACATGTTTTGCCGCCAAACTGTCGTATTAAGTCCTACTTTACCTGTGCTAATATTTTTGTTTATAACTTTCCCTAAGTGCTAAAGTGCATATGCAAAACGATAAATTTAATTCCAAAGTAATGGCGAGTGTTTTAATACAAACACAAAACTGAATCTGTAGGTCAAGTCTATTTTAGAAGAACGGGTTTAACGTAGTTCGAAATCATCTTATCAGTACAATAAGTCACACAACAACACAGCGCATCGCCCTATTATTACTTGAATGTGGTGGATCGTACACTGCGTCAATTGCGTGTGTCTAGACAGAGTACTATGTCATGTCATGACGCAGTATCCTCGTAACTAACGTAGTGTAAAAATCAGTGCTAACAGTGTAACAACAATACCTAAGTAAATAACAAATGGACACATTCTGATTTGAAGACTGTGCGAAATTAAACTTTCTTTTGCTTCGAAGCACAATGTCAATTGATTAAGTACACACAAAATTATTAGACTATCCATGATAACACGCGAATCAGCAAGAATATTGTCGTTAATTGCACAGACAATAGTCTGAATGAAAGAATAAAGTAACGCTACTGCACTAGTGTTTTAATGAAATGAAAAGTAGAAACAAATTGTTAAACGTGTTTTTTGAAACAACTTCGATGGAGAATTTTATTATAGTACATAATGAGAAGCATTAAAATACGGGCGTGGTATTATTTACGTACCTGAATTATGAACAGTTACATACACGGCTTTGTCATCACACATTTTCTTACAACAAAATGGTGAAAAATGATTTTTTTTCTGACGCAAATCATGCAACCGTACTTTTTTTAATATAGAGACATAGTAGCTAGACGCGGCCCTAACTCTCATGTCGTTCAATATTTGAAATTGAAATAAATAGAAAATGGAATTTGAATACAGTTCAATGCTATAGTAAAATATGTATTTAATCGAACCACTCAAGTGGATCGTGCATCGGAGTTATTATATCGAAATAAGAGCCCACGATTCATATTTTTGAAGCGTTGGATAAGTCCACATTTTTATACTGACTGTAGGTACGTATATCTAGGGCGATATAGGTACTAGTAATATGATATGCCTAAAATCGATAACTATCAATTATTGAACAGTTAAATACCAAATATTACATTGGCGGTTTATAGTCATTACCTATATGAAGAAAATATAGAGTCATTTTATCTTACTTTTCAGCACATCATTAATTGTTAGTTCTAATATGAACATGAGAATGACTAATTTTCTGTCTTAATTAGATAGAAAAGAGTCACAGACTGTTAACATCGATGTGTAATCGATACGAGAAACACCATCTTAACCTAAAAAGTTGATAATACATACAGTTTAGCTTTTCCTTTTAGATTCTCGTTAGTGAGATTTCCGCGGTAAGTAGATCAAGAGTTACTAGGCAGACAAATGGGACAGACCTAAGGCGGGCCTGCGCCGGCGCATAGTATGCGGACAATAAATTATAACTATTACAAGTGATAATTGAGGCGCGCCGTGAGTCTTCCAAACGCGTCTTTCAGTCTCTATATTGAGACCGTCGTCTTATTAAAGGTTATTTTTGTTTACAAGTACCGTTCGTTCGTTGCTCAAAACTATCATGGTCCAATTTATTGAGAAATGTTTCTGTGTATAAAAAATATTATATTATTTAAAATTATCCTCACTAGGGCTTGTATTAGATGTTATTGATTTATTTATGAGGTGCAACACGATTGTTCACGAACAAACAACATTGTAATATACTTATTTAAATTATGCATTGTAATAACTTACAGATTGCGGAGAAATTTAGAAAAAATATTGAGATTTATTTTAGTTACAATATTTCCTTACATGACCAGGCCTCGGGATATATGAATGCTAAACCGAGCCTCTCCTTAAAACGTGTAGGCGTCAAACTTGTAAATTAAATAAGCACGCCACTTGAAAGCAACATATGCTCACCGTGTTTGCAGAACTCATATTTCAGAAGCTCTCTTTCCGAGGTTAACCGTAGCGCGACATTTCAAATCACTCAGTCGTTTTTCCAACTCTCACCCGATCACATCACCTGTACGAAGAAAAACTGAAAGTTATTAGTGAAACCAAAGTGACATAATACTAATGAAATAGAAATAAAAGGAGTATTATTCATTTTACTTAGATTTTTTGGATATTTTGAAACTTGTGAGGGTGAGGGTAAATATAAGGGGTGGAAGATGGTATCTAGAGGGTTCGTCCTGACGTGTCATGGAGTGGTGTGGGTGGCGGCGCTGGCGCTGTGGGCGGCCGGCGCGAGCGCAGCGGCGCGCTACGACACCGCTACGCCGCACACGCCGCCCTACAAATACATACCTTTGCGGTGAGTACGTGCTTTGATCACAAATAGCATATTTATTATACTATAGCAGTCACGTCGATTTCGCACTTTTAATGAGTTTAGATAGAGTCCTCCCAGTAAAGTTTTTCATCTTTCTCATGTAAGTACTTAGTTTGAAAGAAATTAGATATCTTATTTGAAAGAATAGATGTCCTACATAGTTTTTTTTACTAATAATGTAATGAATAGATCAATAGGTAAAGTAGTGTCGCAATTGCATATTTCAAACGGGATAGCTAAATAGCTCAAAATAATAAAAAAGTAACTTAAATAAGTTGATTGCCAGAGCAGGTTTCGATATGGTCGTGCATCCTCTACAAAAACCGCGTAATATTGTAATCTAAAAATAAAAAGATAACTTTATTAACTTCATTCTTATAGCTAAACTTATTAAATGGTTACCTGATTAAAAGATGTATTGAACGTAGGTACCTACCTAGTAGTGTTTTTCGATTATCGTATATTTTTAAAGTGGGTTAGGTACATATAGACACTGAAGTTACTACTGGATCAATGAACTAAACCTAAAGAACCTTTAAAAACCTAAGAAAATATTTTTTTCCAGTTATGTTAAAGTTCTTTCCCGTCGACCAATAGTAGGTACTTCACTCTAAAAAATATTATTTAACGTTGCGTTTGAATCCAGTTCCAACTACGGCACCTATAGCAGTGGGTTGGCCTCGTCCCCGCCGGCGGACCCTCCCAGCAGCGACAGCGGCAGCGAGGGTGGCGGCATGGCGCCCTCCGAGTTCATCCTCACAGCTCTGCGCACGGCGCTCGATGTCGTCCGCACCATCAACAAGAAGCGTGCTAGCTCACCGCCCTCGAACACCACTGCTCTTGTGGTAAGTGTCTGCCGGCTACAACTGCTACAACCCGTAACATCTGACATCGTCGGTGCCGGCGGACCTTCCCTGTATAATGGTGGTGAAGGCATGAGCACTACGACAGTAAAATACTTTAGCATTAGCAAAATTTTGATGCAATAAAGTAGTGAGAGTGTAAAACAATACATTTTCTTAATTTTTTTTGGTTATTAGCTTGGTCAGTTACCTCATCAAGTATAATCATCCCATCAATACATATATATACGAGTATTATACATTTGTCTTACTGCCCGCCCAGTGTGAGTTTGCTTAAAAATAGAAATCCCCCTGACCTTATCACCACGTGGTACTCAGCAAACCGGGTCACCAAACGGTACTTGCTGAACTGGGTGACCCGTTGTTGCCGGCGCTAACTGCTTCACCCCTGTTTGTGGAACCAATCGCGACTAGTGTTGACATATGCTTGTTAATATGCTGTAGGTGCTCAATACCACATGAACCAAATATCTATTCCAAGCTGTTTATGTAGAACAAATCCTGAAAGCGTTATATGGGTTAATTTGAATCCATTCAGGTACGACTCTAGACAGGCTAAGGTTGTATGATCTATCCAAATAAATTGAAATACATCTGAATTTGAAGTTTAATGAGTTATTATGGAATCGCAATCGGTTTTTTTGTACCACTTTTGCCGACGGTCATTGGTCAAATTCCAAATAAATATAATAATGGTAGAGTTTCAGTACACTAAGTAAATTAGAGAAAAGGGATATAGAATATGACTGGCTCGTTAGTGGTCATCTCACGTTAAATATATATGAGTAAACCACGGGAGTATAAACGATTAGAAACGGGTGATTGTCGCTACGAAACTGGCTGGATAGGATATCTAGGTCCTAACCTATACGATTAGGATAATGTAACTTATAACAAAATGTTATACTTATCCCTTTCCGCAATTTTACGTGACGTAGATCAGGTTTAAAAGAAAATGGCTACTTTTAAGCGCTCATAGTGTCTTAAATTCAATCAAAAACCGTCTTGTATTTCCAGCAACGGGGCACAAGAGTAAAGAACAACACGATAGCCAGCGGGCGTGGCTTCGACGACTACTATGACGAGCACCATCACGAGACTACGACCACGGCTAAGCCCATGAAGCAGGGCCGTTACACGGACCCCTGGGCTGGATACTACGACTGGATCATCAACGAAGGTTCCTTCAAGTTCTGGAGCGCTTTCCAGGTTAACAATTTTTACAGTTTTGATTGATTTTTGGTTTTGTAAATTGTTTTACGAGTCTTTACAAAAGCTCATTCAAACAAAATACCTCTAAGTGTCTAGAAGAGAATCCTTTACACAGTCGAAGAAACTAAATTGCGTAATAATATTCACCCCAAATGTTGACATTACATACATATTGCAAAGAAATGATCGTGAAATTGATTTAAAAATCTTTCCACCCTTGTACGCAACTCGGTTTCCTTCAATGTACTTGCTTCAGATAGTATATTTTTTATCGAGGGACTAAAATAAGCCAATATATACCCGAGGTAGTTAGCCACCCGAGCTTTAGCGAGGGTGTCTATTTATCCGAGGGTTTATATTGACTTTTAGTCTCGAGGTGAAAACTCTATTTATCACTTCGATTGCGAGAAAACGTTTTTTGTGAAAGAATTAATACTTTTCTTATTCCTCCAGTCCATAAAACATTCATAGGTTTTTAAATAAATCTTTCTAGATTTCGGCAGCAAAAGATACATACAGCTAAAGATACAGACAACATAATTTTCACTATCACTTGACGACTTTGTGAGAATAATCAATTTATTTTAATCGTTTATGATTTACGCTCTACATACAATAATTTCAAAGTTTTCGCGGTAAGTATTTTTTTCCAACCAGACACAGATATAATAAAATGGTCCATACACAAACTGGAACAAATAGAATGGCGCTATTCTATTTATTCCAGTTTGTGTATAGTTTGTGCGGAAAAAGCATAGAACTAATACCACGTAGACTAAGAACGTAACATTTTGCCATGAAAACACAATACTTATCTTATTTTATGCCAAAAACTAAGCAAGTACTGGCTGTTTGAGTTTATCTATCATTCAAAGAAAATTAAAAAAATAATTACTTTTACTCCGTAGGGACTAAAGTACTCTCTTTACTCCCGCCTCGTAAGGCTATATTGACCTAATTTTAGAGCATGAGAAGTGAAAAAGATATGTGTACCTACCGGAGAAGAATCTATCTGAATAAGCTATCCTTCCTCACAGTTCTAAGCGGATCAACTTATTTAGGCGTACAAGCTGACTGACCTCAAGCCCACCGTAGCGCAACGTAGCGAGAAAATATTATTGTTAATTACTTTGTGTGAAAAACGACGATTACGTACGTTGTTACGTGGCGAGCAAAAAGGTATAACGAGGGACTCGTAGTCATAACATTGACATAGTTTTGATGTTTGTCCGGCATGGGGCGACCGACGGTCGTCAAGCATCGGTAGCGCGACGGCTGCCAAGGATGCTTAACTATGTTTTTTATATAGATTCTGTCTTTGTTCTGTCCTTATATGAGTCACGTATGTAGATATGACTAGGTACATTAATTAATTGATTACCAGAACATTTTGTATACTCGTAAAGGGTTCAAAGGTTCCCGATAATTAGAAAAACAAAGTACAAATAAACATTTTACAGATAAATAAATAAATATTACGGGACAATTCACACCAATTGACCTAGTCCCAAAGCCTGTGTTATGGGTACTAAGCAACGGATAAATATAATTATATACAATACTACTACTGATACTGATACTGATAGATAGATACAATGTAAAAGTCACATAATAGTACATTATGATACAAGTGTGCTAAGTTGGTCATTACACACCAGTGATTATTATAAGCGCGAGCCGTAGGCGAGCGCGGTAAGGAAGCTGAATGTGGAACGATTAATGCACACGAGTTGCATACGACGTTTTTCATCACTCGTATTGTTAGTAACTTTTAAAAACTTTCAACATCAGTTGGTGACAACACTTTTGACTTTTGACCAATACCCGTCAGAACGTCTCTTTAGAAATACCGTGAATTTACTACATAATATTTTCAGCTTCATTTTTGGTCCTTACTGTGCTATTCAACATGGAGTATGTATGTATGTCGGCTGCCGATCGCAAAATCCGCTAAATCAACTTTTAGGCATATCATGAAATGGCGCCATTTCATGATATGCCTAGGAATTTCGTGATCTGGCGGATTTTACGATCGGCCGCCGACATATACACCATAACGAGCTGGGCTATTATTTATTTGTCAGTTAATTGAAGTAGGTTAAAAATACGTTCTCCGAATATGACTTGGCGATTTTGCTGTTTTTCCACTGACTGAATGTTTCGTAAGCCGCCAGGTATTTTTCTCTGGATTTTGGCGGCAACAGCAGGGCTACTACGAAATTCGAAAATAGAAGTTCGTATCGTACCGTCCCTGTCACTCTCATATTAAATTATATATAAGCATTGGCGCCTGAGGCGCTACTACGAAAC
Organism: Choristoneura fumiferana; assembly: GCF_025370935.1. Lineage (NCBI taxonomy): Eukaryota > Metazoa > Arthropoda > Insecta > Lepidoptera > Tortricidae > Choristoneura > Choristoneura fumiferana. The sequence goes on along the minus strand of NC_133489.1, from coordinate 14,999,318 downwards.
TCGCAAATCGAAGTTATCGTATCGCACCGTTCCTTTCACTCGCGTATTAAATGACATAAGCGTCAGCGGGACGGCAACATACGAACTTCGAGTTGTGCACTTCGTGGTATAGGGCCTGACGGGACGGTAAGACACGAACTTCGATTTTCGAATTACTATCACTCGCGTTTCGTGCCTCGATGTGTATTTCTGTGCACAAAGTTTCCAAAAAGTTGGGAAATTTCTCGCAAACTTCTGTAAATTTTCACAAGAAATATAAGAAATTTAAACTTAAGAAACGGAAAGTTTCAATCCCCATACAAAATTGTGAGAAGTTTCCGAAATTTTCCTAATATGAAAATTTTCGCAATTTTGGAAAGTTTCCTTTGGCTCATCAGTACATAGAAGTGCCTGCTGCTGTGGGATATGCGTAGGCATAGCGTAAGAGCTTAGTGGATCGTTGCCGGGGCCGAACGTGTTAATCCTAAAATAAACTTTTTCTGAAATAAAAAAATATATATATTACAGCACCTGTACGATAATGTTTTTACAGCCACAAGTATGGTAATATGCTGAATTATGAAACTAAAACCGGCCAAGAGCGTGTCGGACACGCCCAAAATAGGGTTCCGTAGCCATTATGAAAAAAATAAGTAATATTTTTCTAATGATTTCGTATTTGATACGGAATCTTCCAAGTTTAGGTATATTTTATACCTTAGCCTGCTATTTACTCTTAAACTACTAATAATTCTCAAGCAAACTTATCCGTTATAGTGTTCCTTGAATGTTTGATATACTTACTACCATACTGAATTTTTAAAAAAAAATCCACCCACCGGTTTAGATTTTAGCGGAGGTACGCTCGATTTTAATGAAAATTTGCACTTTAAAGTTGAATCTTTTGCAAACAAATCACTGAATCGAATAATCGTTTTAGCAACCCCCTAATGATTTTAAAAGCCTATCCAATGATACCCCACACTATAAGGTTGGATGAGAAAAAAAAACACTTTACGTCTATGGAAGGTACAATATTTTTAAAAAAAATTTTATTGTACCATTTTGTCGGTATAGTTTACATACATATTCTTGCAAAATTACAGCTTTCTAGCATTGATAGTCCCTGAGCAAAGGCGCGGACGGACAGACAGACAGACAGACATGGCGAAACTATAAGGGTTCCGTTTTTGCCATTTTGGCTCCGGAACCCTAAAAACGGTGTAATAAGAGTCAATTTACGAGTAACTGTGTTGAAAAATCAATTTACTTAACACCCAATTTAGTTTTCATATTATAATATGTAAACAACAATTTTAACCCATAGCACAAAAGAGGGGTGTTATAAGTTTATAAATGTGTGTCAGTCTGTAGCGCCGTAGCTCCCAAACAGTAAAACCGATTTAAGTAAGTTTTAAATACGCTCATTTCTATGACGGAACTTGAGCGATTTCACAGCCAGGAAGTGGATAAAATTGAGTTATAAGATTTGTTTATACTTATTGTTGTTTTGATTATAAATAATAAAACAAAATAGATAAAAAATTGTATTTGTTATTTGTTGTGTTGGAACGCATTTAGATACGTTATTGAGCTGTGTCTGTTTTATTGCATTGTAAAAATGTGTTATGTTGTTGTGGCCTCATGTAGCCTGAAAAGTTTCAGCTTCATGACTACTACTTTGTCTAGATAAGGCCGCCGCGTGACAACTTAATAGCTTGGCGTAATTTGTCTTCTGTTTGATTGTTCCGAGACATTGTTTTTGCTCTATGTTAGGAGGTCATGCCTTTATAATGATAAGTTAGTTGGTCAGACGTTTATACCGTTGAAGGTTTTCCTTTGACATAAACTGAACGTCTTTTTGAAACGCATTTTTTTTGACATATGTTTCTTTTATTTTCAGCTCTTCACGGCTGCTTTACTTCTGTACGCGTGCCTCTCTGCTATTTATTATGCTAAATTCAACCCTATCCTACCGGATTACGATAGGGAATACGATGACTATTTCTTGGAGAGGACGGTAGGTCGGCAAGCAAGGAGCCTGTCACCGTGGGAACTGCCATCAGGACTGAGTTGGATAAATCCGAGGACCTTCCAGTTTATTTTAGATGCCATAGCAACACATTACAAGGAAGAATAAATTGTTGGCATTTTCGACATCTAGCGGTTGGCATAGCTCTAATTATTAGTGCACCACTTGATCCTGTCTAAGGATATTTATTAAGTTTCTATGTAGTGGTGATTGTTAGAATCATTGTAAATACTTAAATCAACCGACTCACTAGCTATTCAGCTGCTTTAGTTGCCACCGACGCAGCTAGGCAGTCTGGTAAAGCCAATGCGTTTTCGAAAACCAAGGTTGTTTAGTAGAAAAAATAAATTTTGATACACGGCAACGACGGCTTCGAAAGTTTTAAGTCATTTAGTTAGTAAAATACAGGTTTGCCTTCTTGTTGCCATGTATCAAAAACACAATATTATTTAGGCGTGATTTGACGGAACTTGCAGTTTTTTTTCTTACATTCTAGATTTAGAAAACTCCTATTAGAGATAATGCAAGTTCTCTTTGAATCGGGTCTTATAATTATCAGTTGTGTACTATATTTATAAGACTTATAACATTTGCTCAATTTTAGTTCCTATATGTTTTTTTCTATTGTTTAAATTACTAAAATAAATTAATACATATTATAATGAGTTTTGAATAAGAATTTATTGATTGTCCAAATAATGGTTAAATTTGAAAGCACAGTATGCGTCCATATAGGCCTCTTTTATTCCTATAAAATGCGGTAAGCTCATTCATTTCAGAGTAAAATATAGGTTCCTTGTAGTGTTGCCATGACTTTTATGTGATGTAACGCCCGCATTGCCTGCTGGAAAATAAAGGTTTAATGGCGAAACCTTAAACGTAAGGTGCATCGCACACTGACGGTCACTTAACTACAGTCATTTAATGCAATTAAAGCATAGTGAAATGTGCAAAATATTTCAATTTACTCTAGATTAAAGAGTAGTCAAGGTCCTTCACCTGAAAAAAAAAATTTTTGCCCGTCTACAGTGATACAGGCAGACATATTTGCGTCTCATGCGATGTAGGCGCAGAAGTATTAATTTGTGCGTATAGTTACTAAAAGCCCACGATGATTTATTTTTAGTAGTGAACTTTAGTAAATTATTAAACTTACTAAAATAACTGACAGACTTAGCACACTTATGGTTCACAACTTTAATATTTATAACTTGTTTCGTGTTCGTTACTAACTAATAAGAGAGATGGTATACTCGACATTATGGCATTGTGCAGTGTTTACTTATTATACGTATTGTAGATAAGTATGTAAGTTTATCCACTTGGTATTTTTCTTGGAACATTTTAACAGTTGACCTTACAAAAAGCACAATTACATTTATAAGCCATTATTCTACCGAAGGTGTAATTTAAGCTATTGCGTCGGTCGGTATGCGCGTCGCCGGCGCAGGTCGACGGCCGCTCGCCGCAGGCTCCTAGGATATGCACAGGACGTCGCTATTACACTCCCTACATAACTCTACACCCGGCCAATAATTCAATAATTACTACGTAGCTACAGCATAGTAATGCACGAGGCGTTTTTATTATAAGTCATTGCTTTGTTAGAATAAGGATGTAATTTCATTGTTTAGCGTTTTTTTTAGATAATTTTATAGTTTGTTGTACGGTTGAATTACAATTTTAATGTAAATGTGCTGATGTGTGTGTGTCTTCATGTTTTTAAACATCAAATTATTTTTGATGTGCAATTTAATTGTAGATGTGCGGAACGGAGATTTATGATCACTTCGTAGTATTTCGTTGGAATGCTTTATGTAAGTTAGAATGAAAGAAAATATTTTAACTTAATAAAACTGCTTTCAACCTTATTATAACTTACCTTAGCTAATAGCTATCCTGAAGATTTCCTCTATTATCGAAATACATGTTAAATAATTTAATCTTAATTAAACATTAGACTAATGGTTATTTAAAAAAATGCAATATGTAATTACTTTTCTCTATTAGGCAATTACGTCAATCTTACTAAGAGATTATAGGAGGTACCATGAAATAACTCTACGATAAGGAAGTTTAACTTGGTTCTTTTTAACTGAGGTACAAGAAAGAAGACACTCAACGGACTACACTTGACATGTTTCTGATAGGTACCAAAATTCAAACGATAACAAGCAAACTGCTTTGCTCAAACGTAACCGTACGTTTGGGAGATAGCGATCATTGAGCGATCAATTAAGCTATCTGGTGCCGCCGGCGACCACAACAGTTTCCGAACTGCTTTGCGGTTTGCTGTCCATTGCCCGCATTCATCTTTTGCGCTACAATTACTTTACTTCTACATAGACGTATCGGTTTAACCGGACGAGTTTAAACTTACAGCGTTTCAAGCATGCCCCTGGAAGTGTGAAGCCTTCGCATTCCGGCCGGGCTGTGCCGCCAGTTCAACGCTCAAGTGCAACTCGGGCGCACACCAAACGAGTCCGTAGACGTGCGCGGCTGCGCGGTTCCTTGCGCTCATGATCCAGATTCGATTTCCGAACGAACCCAATATTACTAGCCGAATACGGTTTAACTAGTACACGATTGTTTTACGAGACTGAAGTGGAACTGTCCGAGTGAAGTGTTTGATGAGACGTTGCGTTTGAATGAGTTTGCACTCAACGTGCGCTGTGCTTTTTGCTTGAATATAAAGGTAAACAATTTAAATTTTAATTTAGATTAATATATATAGATGCAAAACATCTTCAAAATTTAATTCAGTGTCGTTGTGGTAACACTTTTAGTTATAACCAATGAATAAGCTCGATAAAATGTTTTCACGTTGAAAAGACATCAACGTGCAACTTTTACGACCAACTTAGCACCGAATAATATTGAACAATTTTGCACATTCATTGATGTTAAGTTTCAAATGCTTATGACTACAAAAAACTTAAGTACAATCGCCAAGCACATTTTCAGCTATATACTAACGGTACATTAGCAAGTGACTCTTTGTAAGTATTGAGTCACGGAACAGGTGCTTCGTATTTAGCTTAAAATTACTATGTACCGTTAACTCTTCACACATTTGCAAAACACAAGAAGCCGCATTCCTCTGGTATAAAGGCTGTTCGGCCGCAGTTTTGTATTTTATCAATGACTTTAATATATCTATTCGCTAGTTATGTTGTACAAACAATTATACGCCAGGATTCATAAAAGCAAACAAATTAACGATTTTCTGCCAATCAACTTAATTGCTATATGGAGTACTATAAACGGCAGCGATGGTGTATTTAGCAACGTAGATTTGCAAATAAATTTAAGCCTGGAAGGTGCCAATTGGTGGCTGAGTTATACTTCTTTAGGTAATCCAAAAAGGAAACAACAGTAGAAAATAAATGAAAATGTAACTGTCGTAAAGTCTTAACAGAACAATTCAAATTTGTATGGTCACGTTTGAGAAAATTTACTTCTCAGCACTGCATGTTTATGTAGTTACGATCGATTCCCCAATTTATGGATCCACTTTTTCATACTACTTGTAATGTATAGAAATGTGACTTATGTTAGGGCACCGACTGTACCCACGTATAAACGTCAGTTATCCATTATTAGCTCATCTTTTGACAAGATGTGCAGGCTTAGGTGTAATATCAACAGCTAATATAATACTAATATGATACGGAAATGTATGGTATACAAATGACGGTAGTCACATTTAGACTTTGCAATGCAACAATCCAAGATACTACGATAAAACTTAAATCAAAAAAATCTTAATCTATGTTATGACTATTACGAATAACGTTACGCATTCCTAATTATATTACGCTTCTGATTTTAATTAGCTAAAATAAACGTTGCCCATGAAACTTCGGATCGCATCAACGGAGCTCAAGCCCAACACCGTGGGACTCCAAACTCGTTTCGTCTGCATACTGACTGCCATTTGTCACATGGTTTTATGAAACTTTCTGCATTTAATTACTAATATCCCGTTACGTTTACGAAGAGACTAAAGTGCCATCGGCGACGGGAGTGGCCCCGCGTGAACGTAACACAAGTTGTGAATGAACGAGTGATAGTGTATTGACTAGTTACATAGTCATGAGAAGTGAAACATGAAAATATTTATCGTCCTGCATAGTAAATATTTTGTAACAATGGGTATTTAAGGGTATTACAATGCTCTTGTCCAAGACTCTGCCTGCGTTCCGGGATAAAAAAACTACGTTAAAATTGAAAATTACATCTCTTTAAGATAAAAATTTCAATGTGTCGTCAATTTAGTATTGTGTTGAATAAGTATATTGTAAATTACATTTAATCTGTATGAAAAAAATAAAATGAACACTGCACGTGTTTTTGAGAAGTTGCATAACAAAAGAAGCTCAGTTATGCGAGTAGAATCAAACCTTGCATTTAGGCTCTATATTAATTAATCCTGGTTAAGATCGCGGAATTGCGGTGGATGCCGAAAGCACAAGACCGGTCTGAGTGGAGAGCCTTAGGGGAGGCCTATGTCCAGCAGTGGACGTCTTTCGGCTGACATGATGATGATGATATTAACACAAAGTGATGCTACTTTCTATAAGTGAAAGATTTTTGCAATCGGTTCAGTGGTTTCTGACAAGAGTTTTTGATTTCTAGACTCATTTTGTTTCCCGAGTTTCTCGAGTTGTTCGAGAAAAAAACCTTCAAAAATGTATCTAAAATAATTCAAACTAAAATAAATTACAATTTCGAATCAACAACAATTATATTTATCTATACTAATATTACAAAGAAGAATGATTTATATTTTTGTATTTTTGGATGTTTGTTACGAATAAACTCATAACTACTAGGTCGATTTCAATTATTCTTTCACCATTAGAATGCTACATTATCCCAAAGTGACATAAGCTATATTTATTGCCAGAAAAAATTGAGGTAAAACTTCAATAATGTAACTCAAAGTGTAAAAAAATGCCATAAATAAATAAAATATCTGACATCGCAAGCGCTGCGGAAACTATAGTGTAGATGATAGAACAAAAAATGTTTCAAGATATTAAAAAATATATCAATATCTAAGAAAAGCTTCACAGTACCATATCTCCAAAATATATGTCACTGTAACTACTTTTAACATTTTAGTTAAAAGTTGATAGATATGCACACGTAAATTAAATCATGTTATCCATAACTTTGCATTAATCTTTATCCAAATAAAATAATTTCACATTCAAGACTGATTCAATGGCTGTAGATTTCTTTTGAATTATTTAAATGGGACATTCCATTGAAAAGATATAACGAATTTAAAATAACAATATCAATACAATTGAAAAACGCATACAATAAGATACTATTTACATCGACACGCCCCGGCTTCGCGTGGGTATATATTTTGGGAAATGGAGCTGAAAAATGTGTGTGAAGTGTCCTTGAGACCTTTTTACCCGACTGCCCAAAGGAGGGTTATTGTGAAAACTGTACCCGTGCGGAGCCGGGGCGGGCAATAGTAAATAATAATTTGGATGGTTTACCTAATACCGTCAACCTTTAATACCGTTATTTTAGTTCAACTTTGTTTGCGGATTAATTTCTCAAGTTTCCGAGTTCTCGTAATGATTTTTCCCGTCTCGAGTTGACGTGGATTTCCCGAGTTTTCTCGACTCGGGAATTCCCGAGCGAAACCCCTATTTCAGACGCTCCCTCAGACAATATACACCCAGTATTCAGGCCTAAGAGAACTTTTTTAAAACGTATACTCACCCATCCCTGCCAGAACTAACTCTACGTCTTCTTCTTCTTTTTCGGATACTCTTGGCAGAGCAGTCGTGGTCACGTAACACGTCAAACAATTTTACGCCAGTTCTCCCTGGCTGTCGCTTCTCTGTTGCAAGTGTTGAGAGGAGTATTTGTTAGGGCTTTTATCTGGTCAGTCCAGCGCATGGGAGAACGTCCTCTTGATCTTTTCCCATTTACCCTTCCCTGCACCACAAGTCGTTCTATAGAGCGCTCCCCACGTCGAGTGGACATGTGAATGTCCGAAATATCGGAGGATACGAGATCTCACTATGGATGATAGCCTCTCCTTCACTTGTAGTTCTTCCAGTATGGACAGGTTGGTGCGGTGCTGAGTCCATGACACTCGAAGCATACGTCTCCAGCACCACATCTCGAGAGCGTCAATTCTTTGCCTCTCGCGTTCCTTGACTGTCCACGTTTCGGCACCATAAAGAAATAACTAACTAGATATTATGAAATGTTTCCATACTCATGTCATTTTTACCTTTAATTTTTTAACAAATTTTGTTTTGCCCGCATAATAGATAAAAGAATCCTTATCGTTAATATTACACCTATAAATGCGAAAGTAAATCTGACTGTTGGTCTGTTATTTTAATTACTTTTTGAGTAATTACAGCATTTATCATATATAAACAACCAAGAAATTCCATAAGAAACGTATTATCTATGAAAAGATTCTTCAATGGTACACGTTTCCGTTTCTTCGACTGTACCTTTTAACCTATATTCGAAATGTAAGCGAAAACACATTTTTTACTATTCCTACAGCGATGACGTTGGTTCTTATAACAGTACACACAATATCTCCAAGCCGAGACAAGCGTGCGCGCATGTAGCGGGACCCCGTTGACACACTTACTCTTATGCGCGCGCGTAATTCATGCAAACGGGGTAATAAGCATTATCACATCGCTCCCATGTTAGCATTCAAGTATCATTTCACTAGATTGACGGTTATTGCGTATTATTTTGTAATATATGGTATGGAATGGACTATGCTCAACTAGTACAGTCACCTGCAAATATGTGTCACAGCGGAGCGTGCAAAATATCTGACACATCCTACCGGCCCTAGAAATAGAGTCGTATCAGATATTTATGTACGCTTTTTTGTGTCAGATATTAGTGCTGGTGACTGCGCAAGAGTGGATTTCATAGTTTAATTTCATAATGCCATGACTTTCATTAAATTATATTTATTTATAAATATGATGATGGAAAATGTCAAAAAGACAATTACTTATATTAATTATAAAAAATATGTACATTTACGAGACCTTCACAATATTTATTTGTTATGTTTTGTTTCGATAAATTTAAAATTTTCGGTCATTTTATCATTCCATTGTACCTAGTGTCTACTCTTGTTTCTGCAGGGCTACTACGAAACTCGAAACTCGAAGTTCGTGTCCCTCTGACACTTATACTATTTAATACGAGAGCGAGAGGGATGGCACGATACGAACGAAGTTTCGAGTTTCGTAGTAGCCCTGCTGTTGTCCTTTCAATCGTTCAAAGGTTAACTGCAT